>NC_056749.1:462985863-463060863 GCF_019279795.1 Protopterus annectens
AACCCTAACTTCCATGGCAAAGGTGACTAGACATGAAGGCAGTAGTATCAGCAAATTGAATACCAGATCCTGCTGCCTTGCTAAACCACCAGCTGCGTCCTGTGCAACCTGGGCCATAAAAGAACCAACCCTTGAGCTCTTCAGCTTTCCTGTTGAATGGCTGCAATTCTACATCATGGAGCTCTCTCTGAAGTAAAGTATCTTAGATAATTCAGCACCCTTGTGGATAATGACTAGGACATGAATACCCACTTTCCAGCCTGACTAGAGCCATCAATGGTCTTCTGTTGCCCTTGCCATCATGTTGGTGCTGTGGTGGGCTGTACAGATCAGATGTTGGCTCTTCTGTGTCCTGTAAAATGTGCACTGGGGATGGTAAAGCTTTATACCAACAGCTGACAGAATCTGTCCTACTTCCCTTATTTCCCTGCCATGCTTACTGACACTGCTACTAAGGAAGGGCAGGACCCTTAAAAGGAGAATAAAGAAAAGTCATCTTAATATCTCCAGTGGATTCCAGACCTCACTGCTTTGGCAGCCCCTTCTGTGACATTATATGCCTTGAGAATAACACAGTTTATGGTTGAATCTGCATCCTGGGTACCAAGCTTCTCTTTTAGTGGACCATATGACAGCTCTTCACCAACCTACTGGAGCTCAACATTCAAGCCTCTTTGAAAATAAAGCACATGCATCAAGTAATTTATCATTCACAAGTGTAGGGAAGTGGATAGAAAAATACAGTTCTCAAACCTGTTTGTAGCCCAGGATTCTTTATCAAGGGGATGAACAGCAGGTCTCTCCACAGTGGGAGGTGTAACTAAAACCTTGACATCAGATTTGATAGCTTTTTCCCAAACTAAACACACACAGGTGGCAGGAAAATCCTGTTCACCTTCCTGGTAGAAAGGGCTATGATGTTAAGCCTGTCCCATACAAGGTGATAACCTGCAGGATGTGCATCAGACAATGAATTAGACAGGATATTTTTGGCGCAGGACAAAGCAGCATGCTTTGTGCAGCCTCCTTTGTGGAAAGAAACATTCGGCTGGCCAAATACCACACTGCAGCATTAAATGGAAAGCCTCCCCAGACTTACAGTAGCCTTTTTGTTACTTTTGTTTTGGCTCCTCCTTAACACCTTGCCAAATTGCTCCTCTGACTTTACCCAACTGAATCGCCTGTTCTGGGTCAAAGAGTGACGAATATTCCCAGACCAGGAGACAGCTGTAATGCCCATTTGTTACCGCACTTGAATCCCCATCTGCCCTCTGCTCCCCAGTGAGAGTAAAGTAGTAGGGAGCATGCCCAGTTTGCTAATCCTTCATGGCAGCAAGGGCTTGGCCAGTTCAAAACTCAGTAGGTGAACACCTAGTGCTCCTGTGTGTCACCTGTATGGCAAGGCAAAACTGCCTCCCTCCCTTCTCCAGGACAGCTGAACTGACAGTAGCCACACACAACCACCCCTATTTGGACAACTCCTACAGATACTTGAATCATTAACTGAACTTGGCTCCCTTGAGGCATATTCAGAGCTTTCTCCATCTACACCATGAAGCTGGCAAACTAGCCTTCATCTTGAGAAGATAGAAGAGAGCTGTCTTCCTTTTCTTCAAGTTCTTTTGCAAGGAGGCTTACTGCAGGGTCTAGGTGCTTGGACTTTTATAAGCACTTATTAAATAAGTCTGGGAAAGGTCACACACCAAACATTCTACTTGTTCTCTGAAAACTGTCGCAGTAAAGAAAAACTGTAGTGAGGAGGAAGGAGGAGGGTACTCTAGTCTGAGGTTCTGTTATTAGTATGGGAATGCACATATTGTGAATACTGTAGACTGGACTGGAAGTCCTCCAAATTGTAAATCCTGATGTCTGAATCAAAGCCACCATTGCCCAGAAGGCTAATGTGAGAAGCCTCTGTACTGGAGTCACAGATACCTAAATATACCAGAAACACTGGTGCTTTAACTACCGACAATGGACTAGTGAATGCTGAAAAAGACTGCACCACACAGAATGCAAGTGAAAGGCTCAAGACTTAAGGACTGCGGGCATTAACATTTCTGATGCTTGATGTAGAAAGCTACAGGAATCCCAGCAAATGACATGGATAATACTGTCAGAAGAACAGATGCATGAGATACAGCTTGCAGTGCCACAAATGCGAACAAAAAATAGCAACTGGAATATGGGTATTGAGGAAAATAATCTACCAGAATGAAGGTGACTTCTGGCACCCAGGAGACAGGAGTACTGACTAGAGACCTACTGCCACTGAATTGTTTTGAAGCAGCCGCAAGCTGTTCATGACATTTGGCAGGAAGCCTGGGTACTTCCAAAAAAAGCATAAAGATGGCACATTTTTTAAGATACTGGACCCAGCATATTCTAGAAATGAAGAAGCTGGCAGCTCTGTAACCACAACTGTAGGAAGCTTCCAGATTATCCTGTCACATTATCCAATTTCTTGGGCAAATATCCAAATCTACCCTGCTCAAGTGGGGCCCCAAATAGTTCAGGCATCTTAATAAACCTGTCAGCATGGCAGACAAATGAACAACAAACAGATGTACACCAGATGAATGAAGGTCAAGTTGGCATAAAATACAAACCAACAGGTAAAAACAAGCTTGACCACTACGGCTGACACTTATAAAATTTTAATAAAAAGCAAAAAGTAAAAGGCAAGTTGCTTTCACAGCTGGAGGCAGTTTCTTCAGACCATAACACTCCACACTGCAGCACTGTTAAAATTACATGTTACCCAACCAGAAGAAACAATCATGTCACAAGGAAGTGGTAGGACAAAACCATTCATAAGCCCATTCTAAAAAATTATAAATTCAATGCCTTAAACCACATGCTAGTAAAACTGGTTTTATAGAAACATTATTATTCAAACCGGGGGGCAAATCTGCTTTTAATAAAATAATCCACCCAAGTTCAGCACGTTCAGTAATGTTTCAAATCCCCTCCTGTAATGGTACATTGAATGCACTCTAAAACAGTAAAATTTAAAACAATGAGCAGAGCCAGCATCAGATACATGCTTAGCTAAAGTATTTGTACGTTTTTTGTTGCAAATGTCCCCAACATGTTTAAGTATTCTGCCTTTCAGCATCTGGTTTGTTTTTCCTACATGAAAACTGCTGCATGCTTGACAATTTGCATAATAAATCACATTCAAATTCCTGCAATCAGCATAAAAGTCCAATTGGACTTGATAGCACAAAGTGGGATGTCTAATAGAGCTTACAGTCAAAATATGTTTACAAGCTTGACAAGATCAACATGGAGAAGTACCTGTATGATCCGACAAAGGAAAACTGCTGCATTTGGTATATTTATAGCACAGTTCTCTTTTTAAAGATTTACTATTGTGAAAATGAAAAACCTGGTGTGGATCCTAATGCCATTCTGACTATTTCATCTGTCATCAGAACTAGCCAATTCTTTTTTATAATCTCACAAATCATTCCTACACTGCTCGAGTATGTAAGTAAAACTCGAGGGGGTGACTGTTTGTCTATCTGACCTATTAAGTGCTACTTCATTATATTCCTTAAAACAGGGTTGTGCAGTAGTTTCCCTTAGGGAACATACTTCAGACACTGCTTTATCTATTTCCTTACAAGAGTAGCCTCTTTCAAGAACCATTTAGACATCTCTGTTAGTGCTTCATCTGCACTACTATCCATATCGTGAAGCCTCAATGTTCTGAGCAACTGACACCAAGCACATTCCTAGTAAGGTGTCTGGGGTGCATGGTGGTTTTATGTAAAATGTTCTTTTTGCAAGGCTTCCTAAAAATCTTAGTCTCTATTTTGCCACGTATGTTCTTGGATACAGTAACATCTAACACATCAACTGATTCACTCGAGAAGTAATGGTTAAATCTTAGAAAGGTAGTTGTGGTATGTAAGTAATCAACAAAAGCTGAAAAAGTATCAGATGTACCTTTCCATACCAAAAAGATGTCATCCGCAAAATGTCTATAGTAGCTGATGTTGTCCTCAAATGGATTATTCAAATAAATAAATTCATATTCCCCTTGAGTTAAGACCAAATTTGCATACAAATTGGCACATGCTGTGCCCACTGCCACCCCAACACACTGTAGATAAAAAGCATCTCCGAAGACAAACACATTATTCTCTAGGACTAGTTCAAGAAGCATACATATCAAAGTAACTATTCCTGAACAAAAAGGCTAACATACAAAGTCACGCAAAAAAAAAAAGAGGCATTATCTATTTTTGTGGAAAAATCCTTGTGTCTGAATTTAGATGGAGTACCCAGTGTCCTTAAAGACGCACAAAAATTTTTTGTGCAACTTTTATGCTTGGTACAAAGAACTTGAGAATACTGAGCAACTACTTCTGGTTACCACTGACATAAATTCACTTTTTACTGTCATTCCGAATGACATCAGCATTGAATATGTTAGAGCCTTTTTGTTCAGGAACAGTGACTTTTCTACAAACAAAATGACTGATATGTATGCTTCTTGAACTAGTCCTAGAAAATAATGTGTTCATCTTCTAAGATGCTTTTTATCTACAGTGCATTGGGGTGGCAACTGCCACAGCATGTGCCAATTTGTATGCAAATTTGGTCTTCGCTCAATGGGAATATGAATTTATTCGAATAATCAATTTGTGGACATCAGCTACTATAGACATTTTGTGGATGACATCTTTTTGGTATGGAAAGGCACATCTGATACTCTTTCAGCTTTTGTTGATTTACATATCACAACTACCTTTCTAAGATGTACTCATCACTTCTCGAGTGAATCAATTGATTTTTTAGATGTTACTGTAGCCAAGGATGTACGTGGCAAAATAGAGACTAAGATTTTTAGGAAGTCTTACAAAAAGAACATTTTGCATAAAACCAGCACGCACCCCAGACACATCACTCGGAATGTGCTGCAGTTGCTCAGAACATCGAGGCTTCACAATATGGATGGTAGTGCAGATGAAGCACTAACAGAGATGTCTGAATAGTTCTTGGAAAGAGGCTACTCTTGTTAGAAAGTAGATGAAGCAGTATCTGAAGTACGTTCCCCAAGGGAAACTACTGCACTACCCTATTTTAAGGAATATAATGAAGCAGCACTTAAAAGGTTAGATAGACAAGCCATCACTCTTCGAGTTGTACTTACATACTCAAGCAACGTAGCAATGACCTGTGAGACTATAAAAAAAGAAATGACCATGTCTGATGACAGATGAAACCGTCAGGAGAGCACTAGGATCCACACATTTGTTTCACAATAATAAATCTTTAAAAAAGAGAACGGTACTTACATATTATCGCAACCACAGCTTTTCTGCACTGACAGCATTCTCGGCAGGATGATGTTTCACATTAGAACGGAATGTTGCCGAGAATGCTGTCTGTGCAGAAAAGCTGCGTTTGCGATAATATGCAAGTACCGATTGTTTTGTGTGTGTGTAAATTGAGAAGCTGCGATTAAGTATGTTGCAGTGATCGCCAAGTGGTCAGCTGGAGCCACGACCTGCTGTTGTTACAGGGCCCAGGTTGTACAGGCTCGACAGTGTCATTTCATTAATCTTTATGAAACTGGTCTCCAGTCCAGCTGTCAGTGAAAATCACATCTGTAGTTTTATGGGGAACAAGCGAGTGATGATTGATTGTGGAAGGCCTGTTCTTGACAAAGTAATGTTTTAAGTGCTTTCGAGGTTCAAGGGATGTGGAGAGTATGTGCAAACTTCTTTAAACAACTACTGCTAAAGAGAACCTCCATTATATTTTTAAACAAGGAGCGTATTGTGAATAAGGAGTTTACCTGCCCTGGACAATTTTAGGCAATAAGTGTTTGTTAAAGCATAAGTTTTGCGCAAACTTGCACACCCACCTTTGAGGGTGTCGAAGGATTAAATAATTTTGATGGTTGTAGAAAAAGTGTTTAATGCGAAGCAACATGATTTGAAACACACAGGTGCCACAAACTATTTTAGTGCACCGTAACGCAACCAGACATTCTGTGCACTAAATGTCCTGTCAGCCCTTTTGCAATCATTTCTCCGTTGCCTTCAGGAGAGTCAGGGTATAATTGATCCCTGCTCCATATCGCAACCACAAAATTGTCAGCATTGACAGCATTCTCGGCAGCACGACGTTTCAGTTAAGAACGGAATGATGCCGAGAATGCTGTTAGTGCAGAAAAGCTGTGGTTGCGATAATACGCAAGTACCAAGAGAACTGTCCTATAAATACACCAAATACAACAGTTTTGCTTTTTCGGATTGTATTGGTACTTTTCCATGTCCATCTTGTCAAGCATGCAAACATATTTTGACTACAAACTCTATTGGACATCTCTCTTTTCGCTATCAAATCCAGTTTGACTTTTATGCTGATTGCAGGAGATTGAATGTGATTTATTATGCAAAATGTCAAGTGTACAGCAGTTTTTATGTAGGAAAAACAAAACCGGATGCTGAAAGACAGAATACTTTAACATGTTGGGGAGATTCAACAAAAAACTTACAAATGCTTTAGTTAAACAAGTATCTGATTTTCGCTCCGCTCATTGTTTTAAATTTACTGTTTCAGAGTGCACTGAATGTTCATAGGTTCATAGGTTCATAGGTTCATACTAGGCTATCTGCCCGAGGGCATTTACAAGCCTAGCCCATAGTTTTGTGCCTTTAGTATGGGGAACTATACCCATTATTTTGCTGTGCCTCTGTTGAGCAGTGACACTGAGGTAATCCCTGGGGTATATCCCATCCATTGGTCAAGATTTCTCTTGAACAAGGCCAGCAGTGCTCTGCCTCACATAATGATACCGGTTTTATTCACAGCATAGGGAGTCTTTGGGTGATGAATCTATCCCTCCAGCACGTCCTATTAATAGCCGTGTCGAGGTTTAAGTCTCCGCCCTTGTGGCTCTGACGGATCTAGATTTTTGAGGTGAAGCATATTCATCAAATCTGGGTTTGACATGGCCTTGTATGTTAGGCAAAGGTCACCTCTGAGCAAAGCGGTGCGACTGAATAGATCTGGAGTTCTTTCAGTCGGGCAGCATAGGACAGATGTTTGAGACCCTTTATCCTTTTGGTGAGGAACTTTTGTGGCCTCTCCAGCTGCTGCAAGTGTCGGGTCAGATACATTCCGAATGGGGCATTGTACTCAATCATTGGTCTGATGAGTGATGAGTATAGGGAGACTTGACCTCCCCTGATCTAGATGAGAATCCCTTCATGATAAGGTGGGCAATGTAGAAGGTCTTCCTAACTACTTTAGCTACATGGGTGTCGAATGACAGACTACTATCAACCTGGGTCCCCAGGTCCCTGATAACTTCTTCTGTACTCAGTGGATTGCCACCTATTTGGTAGCTAGGGGTAACCTTGTTTTTCCCGAGGGTATGACTATACATTTTTGGCATTTAACTTTAGGCCATGGCTCTGGCACCAGTTATCCGTTTCTGTGAGACCCTTCTGAAGGATATCTGTGTCAGATGTGTTTTCTACTATGGCGCCAGTTTGCAGTCATCTGCAAACTTTGTCATAACCCTCCTGTGTTTGCTTGTACTTGAAAAGTAGATGCCAAACAAGAGTGGGCCAGGACTGAGCCCTGTGGTACACCACTTGTGACAGGCTTTGAGTCTGACATGGCGCCAGCAACTCTGACCCTGTGGGTTCTGTCACTCAGCCAGTTTGCAACCCATCTTGTGATGTATGGGTTAACATTTAAGCTGATGAGTTTTCAATGATACCAGTGGGGTATTGTATCTATGGACCGCCTTTCCCTCATCAATGGCTTTGGTGACTGTTTGAAAAAGTCAACCAAGTTTAGAAGGCATGATCTGCCTTTGACAAAGCCAAACTGGGATGGATCCAAAGTCTGCAAATTCCTATGTCTTTATTTATGAGGTCCATTATGATCCTCTCCATGGCTTTGCAGATAAGGCTTGTCAAGCTAATGGGCGGTAATTTCCAGGGTCGGTGGAGGCACCGCCTTTGTGAAGTGGGACCACAGTTGCAGTCGCCACTCCTGGATGCGTATCCAGAGGTAAGACTATGATTAAACAGCTGTCCTAGCTGTGGGTTTAATTCCTCGTTGAGTTCGTGGAGCACACAGCCGGACACCATCAGGTCCCATGGATGCTGTGTTTTTGCTTTGGAGAGCAGTTCTCATGGAGATGTTTGGGGGCTGCAATCGCTTGGTATAGATATCTCTCCTTTTGGGGAGGGGAGAAGTTTGCACTGAACCTGTCAGCCAGTATGTTGGCAATGTCTGTAGGATCAGTAATCTTCACATCATTTTGAACTAGTTCTGAGCATATCTGGGAGTTTCCTCCCAGGTTTCTAACATAGCTAAAGAAGGCCTTATGATTGTCTTTTGAGTCTTTAGCTATTTTTCTCTCAAAATTTGCTTTGGATGATTTTATGAGAGCTCTTAGTTTTTTACTTATAGTGATCAAGGGTGTCTTACCTTTTAAGGATTTTGCTCTATCTTGTAGTAGCTTCCTCCTTTTGTTGTAGAGTTTGTTTATGGCTGGGGTCCACCAGAGTGGACTGGCTGGGGTCCACCAGAGTGTCATTAGAGGAGGAGATATCAGAAACATTACTGAACATGCTGAACTTAGGTGGATTATTTTATTAAAAGCAGATTCGCCCCCTGATTTGAATAATAATGTTTCTATCAAACCAGTTTTCCAAGCGTGTGGCTTAAGGTATTGATTTTATAATTTTTAGAATGGTCTTGTGAATGGTTTTGCCCTACTACTTTGAGTAGCTACGTGACCTTGGTAACTTGGACTTTTAACAGTGCTACAGTTTGTATGGAGTGTTACGGTCTGAAGAAGTGGCCTCCAACAGTGAAAGCGCTTACCTTTTACTTTTTTTTTTTTATTAAAGTTTTATACGTGTCAGCCATGGTGGTTGAGCTTGTTTTTACCTGTTAGCATGACAGGCCAGATGCATGCAATCTTCATAAAAAAGAAAGGACATTTTGAGTATTTTTTAATGCAGTCCACAGCCCAGCACTTTAGAAAGGCAAAAAGGTTTTCTGAAAGAAATGACAAGAGAGACCAAAACTTAAGAAAAGGTTTAAAAAAAAAAAAAAACAAAACAAAAAAAAAACAGAAGGAAAAATACTTAAGTCTAAAAGCAATCCAGCAATATCTGAAAGCTTCAAAAGGGAGCTCATTTGTTATTTAGGCCAAGGCTCACACAAAGCAAGTACAAACTGGAGAGAGAGAGATCTCAGGTTTGTGGTGGAAAGGGGAAACAAAGGCAGCTGAAAAACATTTTATCTGCTGAACAAACCTAATGCCTGTGGTACAAGTCCCACTGACCAATAAAGATGGACCTTTACTTATTGGATCTAGTCTTGCTAGGTCTACTGTTATTTTCCACCGCAACTTTTTAATCAGGGATCACAGTAAATGCATACATATGGCCCACATTGCATGTTATGAGAAAGACATTTCCAACCCAAGCCTTACTGCGATTACTGCAACAAAACAGCATACTCTGACGACTTAGATGGGAAGCAGACAGATCCAACTTGGGAAGACCCACATTCTAGAGATAATGAGAAAGAAAGCTGTCCCATTTCCATTTGTGAAAAGTATAGATTATTTTAAGATTTATTGTTCAGTGTTATCAGCTATTCTGCCAGAAAGCTCTGAAGGGAAAGACTATAAATTACCTGAACAGACAGGTTCATCAGAAATGCTTGTTCCACAGTACTCAATGCCAGACTGTATAACACACGTGAATGAATGCAGCCCCTCTTGTTGTTATCCACCCAACTAACCCAATCCAATAGCTCTTTCAGCTCCTTATGCAGCCCTTGCCATTCACCCCCCCCCCTTACAGCAACACTTTTGGTTTTCAACATTATTCATTTTTTCAGCTTTCCCTACTACCTCATTCACTGCCCTTCTATCCAAACATACTTGCTCCCCTTCACCCTTCTTTATCCTACTCACTGCTTCCATCATTCTGTACAGTCTTCCTATAGCAAACAATAGCCGTTTCTCTCTGCTTAATTTATCCCTGCCACAATCAGCACCCAGTTCTCTACCACTCACACAACCTTTCAGGGTACATCTTCCTTGTCATTCCAAATTCCTTTCTATTATTTCTTCACAAGATAATACTGTATGGAAAAATCTGGGGCCTCCTCAATGGCATTTAGAGGGCAAGGTTTCCGTAAGGCTGCAATGGTGCTTCCTGTCTAGCAGCTCTATGACAGCTGAAACAGATTCATTATGAAAGCTTGCATGTGTAAGTAGTGTGAGGCACAAAGCATCATTGCATGTTTGGCCTTCCAGGAAGTGGGCTGTTCTAAGTTTCACTTTCCCCTTAAATTAATAAAATTCCTGGAGCTACAGATAATCGAGTGTGGTCAACTCCCAGTTCATTGACAGCCTGTTGACTAGGCAATATAACATAAAAATACCTAATAAATGACATCTTAGAAAACTATCCACACTTCTCCCCCATTACTGTAAACTGTGCTAACCTTTGAGAGCTCAGAACTTCTGAGGTAAAGAGAGAACTGACCTGCCTCATAACTCAGCAGTCTGAAAACCTGTAACAGGCATACTTATTGTAACAGAATAAACAGCAGTCATCAAGTTGCCTGCCTGTTAAGACTGGACTTAAAATGTCTTCACAGCCTGCATTATGATGGTGCCTGTGACGATGTGAGGTAGTGCCAGCTATGCCAGGAGAAGTAGGGCAGTAGATGTGTAACATATGCCAGCATAGCTAGCTGGAGTTTTCTGAAGCACTTATGTCACTTGTATATCAAACTGATTTGCACAGGTGCTTGAAAATGTATCTGTAAAGCTGCTTGTGTTAAAATACATCAACAGCGAGTCCTGCTGGACAGAAAAGAAATACACCTTTATGTCAGACTGCATTGTAAGTATTGAAATTAATATACTCTAACAGAAGATACTGGAAGAGAAGAGGTTAATCTCAGTCCAGCTAACTTTGAAAAATAGTCTGAAATTAAATTACCTAGTTTAGGTCATAAAGATTGTATCTTACAGTTCTGACTGCAGACAGAGACAAACTGTCTGTGAAAATCAGGACTAAGAATCCTACTGTATTGTCCTTAGGGGTGAAGTAATTGCTACCCTGGAAGGGTGGAAGTTTTTGAAATGGTTTTATAGCCACCAGATGCTATAACACATCTTGGCAAAGGTCTACATATGTGTATGGTAACACATATGTGCAAGATTCTGGTTCAGTTTCTAGTATAGGGGTAGTGTGTGAACTAGAGTCAGACGACCAGATGTATGTAATGCACATGATGTCATTCTGTAATCCAGCACTAAAATGATGCTTTACTACTAGATGAGACAGAAGTCTCAAGGCAGTCTGATTTTGAAATTTGGCCAAGAAGGAAGACCACGCACACACCATCTTGCCTTGCTCTAGTAAGTGAAATAGGGAAAAGTAATTTTTAATCAGTCGGGAAAATACAGTGAGACTAGTTGCATATTGCTTTTTCTGTATCTGTGCAAACCTTTCTATCTGTGTTACTTTTAATATCTCTTGTGATTGAAACTCTGGTGATTATTGTAAATAGATATTTAGTATTTCCTTTTTCTTTTATTATTCATCGTTAAACATTTATGCTCTTCATTGTGGCTGGTTTTTTAGAGAATACTTTAACCTTGAGAGTACTTATATTTATTTGGTGACACTGTGGCCACTCCTGAAAGCCTTACTGCATTGGTCAAACACCACCATTTGTATTAGTAGTAATCTTACTCAGTATAACTGGGTACCCTTATAAGTAACTACCTTGCAGTCTGGCACAGGGGCATAGCTGGTAAATCTGTGCCAGCCTTTCACAGGTGTGTGTGTGTCTGTGAAAATCAAACCTCAGAAGACTGTACGTGTGTGTGTGTGTGTGTGTGTGTGTGTGTGTGTGTGTGTGTGTGTGTGTGTGTGTGTGTGTGTGTGTGTGTGTCAGCTGCTTAGAGCAGGGACACAGCACTGGTTTCACAGAGAGGGTGGTGGAGGACTTGGCTTGGAACACTGGGCTGAGGATTCAACTCAACAGCTGTGTTAGTGGGGACTCTTATTTGGGGCCAAGATAGAGAGAGAAGGAAACCTAGCCCCAGGATAGGAGTGTGTTCCCTGTGTGCTCTTAAAGGAAACTGTTCTTGGTACAGACAGCTGCATCTGGAAATACTGCGTGCATCTATTTTTGTTCTAAGTGAACATCCTTCTTTAGTGTCAGAGATGAGGATTGAGGCGCCTTGATTACTGGCCAAGAGGAGGGGCATCACAGTCCCCATCCCTGCTTATCTTGCGGTGGACAGTGACCTCACTGTAGGTAGTGTAGATAAGGACACTGCATATCTCTCAACTGTACAAATTTTCACAGAACGTCCAGATTTTTGCCTCAAATTTTTGATCTGTTCCTCATAAAAAAATTGTTTTTTGACAAATCACTGGGATGATCTAAAGATTAAAGTCAGTAAATAATGAAATGCATTTGAGTTTCAGACTTCATATCCTTCAGAAAAATGCATGCGGACACAAACACTGTTATTCTAGCTACTTTCTAAGCTTGTAAAAGCAATGTTTAAACGGTGTCCCTATTTTTGGTCCTTTGTCCCCCCATTTTGTCAGGCTTTGTCCAGATTTCTTGTGCTAAGAGGTTGAGAGGTATGAAGGACAGTCTCTTGTAGACGCAGGACTTTGCCAATGGCAGTGACCTCAGAGAGGGTAGTACAGATAAGGACCTCCTCCCTGTTGGAGGGCCTACTTACCAGAGAGGACTATTAAAAATAAAGTAGGAGGAGCAACAGTACAGTTACATAATTGTCAGAGGGTGTATGCATGGTAGCATAGAATGCACTGCTGTCCCTGTTGTTTTGTGCAAGTTGTAGAAGTCAGGGTAGGCCAAAGGAGAAAACAGTACACCATGGCACCACTATTTTTCTTCCCTGAAGATATGAGGAGGTGTGCATAGCAAATTTGTGGTGGCAGGGCAGGCATCAGAAACACAAGTGGATAGGTAAATGATTAATCTGAATCCTCTCACTGCCTGCTGATATAATTCTCCACTTGACTAATCGGCCCACTTGTTCCCCTATCACCAGAGTCAATAACTGTGTGAGAGGAGCCATCATGCACAGTCTGAGATTTTTTTTTTTTTTCCTCTCTTCAGATTAGCCCCTTGCAGCTGCATAGTGATATCCAATGGGCAGAATATGTAATGGTCATCAGTGCTGCTCCACCTATCAAGCAGGAATGCCCTGCCCACCCAAAGGAGGCACTATGAGATTGCTATCCTGGTCTTCAGAAGGGAAATCAATTTGTGTTAGTTCCCCCACCTAGGATGGGCATATGCCTTTTCTTCCTGTTGGTGTCATCAAGTTCTCAAGCTGCTAGTTAAACTCGAGTTGCCTGTGACATAGGGCTTTATCCTTGTGTGTCACTGGTGCAGGCTTAATTAATATTAACAAACATACTTCACATATATTGTTATACATCTTATAACCTAAGCAACAATACATAAATTACATAAGCAATCATACATTTATATAAATGAAAATAAACCACACTGACACAATTCTAGTTGCAAGCATTTTAAATCACAAACTATACTGACACACACACAGCTGAAAACATTACACATCACTTGTAATTTACCCAATCATTTTCAAACATTACACAGCTCATTTAAGTCCTGCCTTCTTTTAAATCTCATTCCTCCCCGTACGTATTTTATCCACAAGTACCTTTTTTTCCTATGTAGTTTGCTCCTACTCTTTTCTAAAGATCTCAATTAAAGTTGTTTTATCTTTGTTACTATATTCTCTACTTCTACTACAGCTGGTTAAGATTTTGATTTCCATTTTCAAGTAATTGTTTTTTTGGCAGCCACCATAATTAGACACAGCATGCCATGTCTAGGCAATTCCGATTCTGTATCACAGCTCAGAAAATTCATCTTCCTCTTCACACTAATCCGTCCACCCAGCATCTCTGACAGTGCATCCTGCAGGAATCCTTAAAGTCCGCCAACCCACCACACTCCCAGAAAACATGTTCCTAAGTACCTCTTTCTTCCCATCACACCTCCAACATTTGCTGTCTACCAAATGAAAGATTCTCTAGAGTTTACTTGGGGTATAAAAAATATCTATGCAAACATTTCCAAGCTAAAATCCTAAATCTAGATTTTGTTGCATATTTGAGAAACATACATATATCCTTGTTTCTTTGTGAATTGCTTATCCAATCTCTCTTCCAGGTCCCTTCTAACCTCCTCTGACTGATTCTTATAGCTATCATGCAATATTTTATACGCTTCACTAATTATTCCTTTTTTAATGACAGCTTCTGTTCTAGATTTTACTAAAAACTCTACCACTGCTGGTCTTTCATTTAGGACTCCCCTATTTCTTTCTCTTTGCCTATATTATGACATCAGTCCTTGATACGGAAGGCAACCTCTAACCTGCAGTCCAAATAAATTCTTGACGTCTTCTCATTCTATCTTTCCCTCTCTATTTATTTACTCCCAATACCTTGGTTCCTTTGCCAGTTTTCTCCAATAAATTCCAGCCACCTCTTGCCTATAATCTATATTCCTAATTGCAGTCACACCTATCGGCATACTCTCCTTTTCTCCACTCCCATGTTGTCTTAGTTCTTGGAATACTTTCCACTGCTTTATGGATACAATATTCTGTACGATTACTGATATTCTCCTTAAAGGCCTGCATCCAAAATCTGAGTCTCTCCTTGTTTTCTGAGCTTCCAAGCCTGTTTCAACATCACCCCTTTCAGTTTTGAATTATAGTTTTCTGCTTGTGCTACGTACAGGAGCCTTAACAGTGTAACTCTAAAATACCCCTTCAAATTGGGCAATCCCAAACCTCCCTTCTCTACTGGAAGAATCCGCTTATCCCACTTGACTCTTGTTGCCTTCCTCTGCCACATAAATTCCTTCAGCTCTTTATTAATTGCTATCCACAACTTTTCCTCTGTTTGATAAAAAATATGCCTGTCCTGTGTGCAAGACTAAAGGAACTAAAAATATTTTGACTGCTTGTATCTTACTATCCATATAACAAAGCTACCATTTTCTCAGTTTCTGTATTATCTGTGGTTTAGTCTCTTCCCCTATATCCTTATCTACCACATCGGAATCATTTTTAATCCATACTCCTAAATACTTCATTTTATCACACCCCCATAAATACAGATATTGTTGAACCAATTCATGTGTGGGTACATAATTTACCGCTATCACCTTTGTTTTAGCTTTATTAATTTTGTTTCCCAAAAAGATTTGAAACTGTCTCAAAATGTTCCACAACACTAATGTCTCTTTCTGGTTTTCTCAGGTATAAAATAATATCATCTGCAAATACAGCCAACTTTTCTTGACTACCATACCAATTATATCCTTGAATTTCTGAGTCCCTTATTTTCTTTGCCAGTGGTTCAAAATGTAATGCAAACAACAGGGAGAAAGAGGACACCCCTGCCTGGTTCCTCTGCTCAAGCAGAAATTATCAGAGAGGACCCCACCCACTTTAATTTTCACATTTGTTGCATCATATATCTTGCTAATCAACCTTAGAATTTTTTCAAGAAGTGCAAATGCTTCCACTGCCCTACTCAAAGTTCCAGCTTACTCTGCCAAATGCTTTCTCTGCATCAAAACCCACCAAAAATGGTATTTTCTTACATTCTGCTTCCTTCTGGATCATCAGAGTTCTGTTAATGTTGTCAAATGTTTGCTTCCCCTCCACAAAACCACAATGATCCATATCTATCATTCTGGCATTACTTTTGTTGTTCTTTTAGCTATTATAGACATAACACGTTATAATTATGGCTTAGTATTGAAATGGGCCTGTATGAAGCTGGGTCTGTTGGATCTTTACCCTCTAAGTAGTACAGCTACCACTGCTTTCTTCCACAATGTTGGTAGTCCTCTTAAAGATCTGGAAGGTTTTGTTTTGCAGTATTTTATCAGATTTTCCCTCCTAGCTTCCAAACTTTCACAGGAATACCATCTATTCCTGGGGACTTTCCTGAAGATTATTGGTTATACTTCACAATTTTTATCTCATCTCCTCCGAACTTAACCATTAGTGATTGAGCCTCATCTACTTCTAACCTTGGCATATTCTTCCATAAACATTTCCATTTGTATCGTGTTACCTTCCTCATTATAGGCCCCCTAAACTTGGCAACAGCCCCTTCTACTTTCTGTTGCCGGAGTCATTTTACTAAATGTTTTTGTGCTCTACTGTTGTCATCAAAAAACAGTTGCTTAACAGCAATCTTTCTAAACTCATGCACATTATCAAGGTAATCCCTTACTTTCTGCTTAGCATTCTGCAGTTGATAGTCTTGTTCTGTGAGATTCCCTCTATTCTGCAATACTTTAACATTTGTTAGCCCCTAAAAATAATTATTGTTACTTAACCATAGCTACTTTTTATTTCCACCATATTTTTAAACTCCACCTCAATTTTATCCCATACCCTAACTATATTTTCAGAAGAAATTTCTATCCTAACAGCTCCTGAATAATCTCCACTACCCATTCCTTAAATTCCTCTCTTTTCAACAGATAGGTGGGAAAGTGCCAGTGTCTCATTTTATTTCATTTCCGTGATTTTATTTTAGTTATTACTGTTGCATGATCTGAAACAGTCATTGGGTCCATATCAAGACCTTCAATTAAGTGCACATTGTTGTGAAATGTAAATTCTGTCTAGCCTAGCCCAGTTTTTATATCTTGGGGAATAATATGTAAATTCACTCTGAACTCCTATTACTGAATTCAACATCTTCCATGACAAATATTTTCATAAATTTCTTCAAAAATCTACCATCCTTTGTTATACTAGGGTTACCACCTGTTCCACTTTGCGAGGGTCAGCCCCTCTTTGGGCAGTTGTGTTCTGCAAAAAAATTGTAAAAATGGCAAATGCCCTGAAATTTTAGGGTAAAATTATTTCTTATATTTTATGTACCAGTTGTATAAAACAGTTATTCTGTATCTGAAACACCTAAATGTTATACGAAACAGAATGCAACTGAAATGCTACAATAATAAGCTTTTATTTAGGCAAAAAAGTGATGTTTTGTCCTTTTACTAGCCATGGGTATGTTTTGGCCTTCAAAATCTGACGTTTGTACCAAAAATGTCCCACTTTGGGCATTTTAAAAGGTGGCAACCCTATGCTATACTTTCCCTTCTGGGCCCCCCAAACACATCTTCACTGTTGCAAATCATATTCCAGCCCCCACCTATAAGTAATATTCCTTACTGAAAACTGATTATTTCTCCCAGAATTTTCTTAAGCTCCATTATAGCAGTTTTAGGTGGAATACAAATACATGCCAGTGTAATCCTCCCTTGTCAGCAGCCCCTTAGCACTACAAATCTGCAATTATTGCCTTTTTTATCCTCTTCTATCACTATTGGAGCTCCATTTGCAATCATTACAAGTACTCCACTTTTCCTTTGTCCCAGGTATTCTACAGAATAACTATCCTAAAAACCTTTAGTAAAATCCACATGTTCAGTTCATTCTAAGCATCTTTCCTGAAACATGGCTATTTACACTGTACATTTGTTTAATATAACTCACTTTTTTATATTTATCGGAGACTGTTGACATTTAAAGACATTAAAGAAAGCACCATTACATTAAAAAGTTATTATTCCCACATTTTACATATAAAACATTTTTTGTTAAAATGCCTAGTTCCAGCTTTTGTGTTACATGCAAACACTGTCTGACAGTTTTAACTTTTATATAGTTGTTTCTTATCATATCCATTTCAGCCTGTCACATCTCATGAAACTTTTTGTTTTAATGAAGCCCTCAAAAAAAAAAAAAAAAAAAACACCTCCCCAATACCCCCCTTAAAAACCTATTAACCTAATACTCGCACATAAATATGTACCTCTCCAAATACTGAAGTTTTACCCTCCTTACAGGAACAAAAGTCTCAAACTGACAGCCACTCAGACTCGAGTTAGCCTAAAAAAAGTTAAACATGCTAAGATACACGGTGCAGCCTGTGCTAAGTGCTAATTGGTTTTGTCTTTTCTTTATAGCTCTCCCAGCTGGGAACCCCCCGATTACTTTCAGAGAACATTATTTCCTAGCCAGTTTCTTGTCAGTTTTTTTCTTCAGACAGTCACTCTCCAGTAGACTGTAGGCAGTTTTTCTTTATCATGTTGTCTCCACAGAGACTAGAGTACTAGTCAGACGGTTTCTCTTCATCAGAGTGTCTCCATGGAAACATGAAGACCAGCTGCAGAACTGATACTTAGCATACATGTATTTGCTAGAAAAAAGCCTCATATTTAATATTTTTTCATTTACTTGCTCTTAAAACTTGTTACTAAATCAATCGAAGGTCCTTAACCTTGCAAGAATGAATTTTTTTCTTTTGTCATGCTCTTTTAACAAAATATTTTTTTGCATTGCATTGCCTACATTTCTAAAAACTGAGCAAGAAGAAAGATGGAAGGGAGAAATAAGAGAAAAGGAACATCAGCAGATGTTTACAATCCCCATTACACTTAAAAATAACTGAGAAAACTTCATAGCATGCAAAGAAAACCACACACCACAAATATAGTTTTAGTAAGAAAGCTTCTTCACTTACAGTTAACTTTCTCCCTCCTCTTCCCCTTCCCAAAGCATTTTTGAACATTAACGACATGAAGGAGAACATATGCTTTAGCGTCCCCCACAAGTCCAAGAAATTCTGGAAAAGTCCAATATTTCCAGATTTTCTTGTTCTGTCATATTTCACACATATAATTACTGCACTGTAATTCCTCATTAAGTTAATAGTTTTTACTACTGTTCATCTCCATCTCCCAAATCCTGTCTCTCCTTCATTTCCAATGTACTCTTGATTATTCTAGTCAACTTTTGTGCTCCCTTCCTTCACTCAAACATTTTCCATTTAAACATTTGTAAAAGTTTCACAGGTACAGTCTTCTCTGTGGTCTTTATTACCAGAACAACAAGAAGCAAAATCTATTTCTGTTTCATAGCTTCTTGCTGGACAAAGTTTTGTATTTCCGCCTTAAAATGTACTTCTTCAAAAAATGATTTTGTCCCTCCAGGGAAGAATACTCTGAAGACAGCTAGGCACAGCAGTGTGAATCTCACACCTGCATTTCAACATTCCCTGAACAGTGGAATAAATTTGTTTCTCTTCTGCCTGGTGTACAATGAGTAATTATTCTCCACAAACACTCTGCTGTCTCCCACTTTTAGCACTTTGTCCTTTGGACAGTTTTGTTAAAAACAACTCCTTCTGCTGGTAGGATTGTATCGTTAAGGTTTAGGTTGCTTTCTAATAGCCAAGTCTGGACCATACATACAATGTGTCCTTTCAACTAACAACTCCTACTGTGGAATACCAGTCCAGTTGCTTATTTGTGATTTCATAAAATTAATGCAGTCTGTTCCTTCCAGCTTCTCTTGTATAGCTGAAAATCTCAGGTATTCCCTACATGCTCTGTCCTCTAATTCTATTTTTTTGAAACATCTCTTCTTGAGCAGCAGCATATTCAGCCAGCGTTTTCTTCATTTTGACCTCTGATTTTTGCAGCGTTATCACCTTACCTGAACATAGACATGTCCAACCTGCGGCCGCATGTGGCCCTCAGAGCTCTTCCATGCGGCCCTCAACCTCCAACTGCAGCATCGATGTACGCATGCCCCAAAACACTTTTTGTTTTGTGTTTTTCACTCCAATGACCTGTAACGCTAACGTCGGTGTGTGCATGCACCAAAGCACCCTTCTAGTTTTGTTTTTGAGCCAAAAAAGGGTCGGTGTGTTTACTCCATTATTTTGCGCCGAACAATCAGTGTGTGTGTTCTTGCTGAAGAGGGACTCATGTATGGATTTGCCACTGTTGCCTTTGAAAGGGACAGCAATTACCTGTGTTAATAGGTAAGTATGGAGTGAGTGAGTGCATGCATGAAAGCAGAATTGTGTGTGTGAAAGTAAAAGAAGAGTGAGTGTGTGTGTGTGTATGTGCATATATGTGTGCTTGACAGAGAGAGAGACGCATGCACAAAGAGGCTAACAATGATCAGTCTACCTACTGAACACAAACAAGTTAGCTCACAAATATATCATACATTAAGAGTACACTTTCATTAAATTGCTGCTTTCCTGACAGGGAGAGTGTTGTATTGAACATGAACTCATACCTCTTAACTGTATGGATTTTCAAAGAATGTTTGGATTTTTGCCTCATCTTCCAATTTGTGTCTTTTGCTTAGGAAATAAAAGTAGTCATCCATGGTAATGCAGTTCCAGGGAGTAAGAATGAGAAAGCAGCCTAGGGTTAATGGGTCAGTAGTGGACCGACTATGTGGGACTGTTGCATATAAAGTTGTATTGCTTTTTCAGACAAACAAAAAAGCACCTAGTACTGTTTTTTCATTGGTGGGTTCTAAGCAGTGGTAGATTGGACAACAGTAAGCAAGCTTTGGCGGATCATCAAGTGGGCACAATGTCATTTTTTAAATGCTGGGGGTTTTAGTGTGTATGTGTGTGTATGTTTTGGGATGGCTGCAACAGTAGATGATTATTAAAGACAGAGACTTACGGACTGTGGAGAATATGTTTCTTTGTTTCAAAACCTAATACTTGGGTACGCATGCCAGAAGTAGATTTTTTTTAAGACATAGCTTCTTGCCATTTACAGTGGATGGATATTTACATTTAATGGACAATGTATTAGCGTGGGCCTGTGGGGTTCTGAATGATGCTAAGTCTACCACTGCCAATGTCTTGTAAAGTGACCTGGAAATGGATATTGGGATGTTACTGAAAAAATATAGTAAGTGGGCTTAGAAATATAGTTTAATTAAACAAAGTGTACTTTCAATTTACAGGCCATAATTTAATTTATTTCAGGTAATCGGATACTGGTAGATTGTATACCATTAGACTTAATTAGGGAGAGCAGTCATTCTGGGGAAACAAGCAGCCCTAGTTTCAGTGAAAGCTCTGTGGTTGCTTGCAGGTAGGAAGTTGCAGGATGTTGATGCAATGTGTTTTATTTATTATTTTTAATGCATTTGTCATTTCAAAGCATGGTTTTCTTTGATGCAAAAGAAGGCAGGACTGAATGAGCCATATAATGTTTAACTGACAATAATGGGATAAAAAGATTATAAGTGATGTATAATGTTTGCAGCTACAGCTGTTCCAATGGTGTCTGTGATGCATAACTATTTTTGGGCCTGTGTCCCATTTTTATTTTTCGCTTTGTCCAGATTTCTTGCTCTAAGGTTGGGAGGTATGGTTCCATACTAAATCAGATGTTGTATTTACCTTGGAAGACTTTTCGGTATAATTATGAAAAACAGAGCCTTTTTAATATCTCTGCTTATTTCCAATATAAACTACCATGTAACCTTGCAAATAACCTTCTTATTAAGCTACTTTACTTCTTTTGGAATTGACAGGTATGATTCATCTGTTCGGACACAAGCATAGACTGCTAATGTGACTGATTTTTTGCAGCAGTCTGTGGTTTACATAATCACAATAACTTTTGTGTGTTTCTCGGTGTGTAATCAATTTAACAGTTTTAAAGATGTTTTCCAAAAATAAATAAATTTATAATAAATAAATAATCCTCTCCACACTTTGAGCTATTGACAAAGTCTGGGAATTTGTTTTTTTTCAAAAACGAAGGTCAGCATTACAGCTCAGTAAACTGTCAGTCTGAGAGAGTAACTTCTGCACAAATTAAAATGTCTGTCAAATGGCTTTAGATTGGAGGGAAGTTTATTTTTATTTATTTTATTTTACATTTGTTTACCGGGAAAGTCCAACTGGGCACAGGTCCATTTTCAGCGGAGGCCCGGGGAGAAAAGCTCCAAAAATAACACAAAACAATATAATACAATACATGAGAGAGAGAGATAGCAAATTATGGATGTAGTACTCATACAATATGGCAGAGATTACATCTCGTAACAGTGAGAATCACTGAGGTACAGAATAAACTTAAAAACATTTTTTTTTACAGTTATAATTACAGCAAGGCAAATATCAATGAGTTAAGTTTTTAGGAGAAAGCGGTTTGTACATAGATGAATATAATTTTGCAAATGGAATTCTTGGTTAAACATGCCCCTCTTCTTGGGCAACTAGATTTGAGTAACCAGTATTAGATCTTAGTCATCCAGCTGGGAAAGGTTAGTATGTGGATTTTCCATCTGGTTTGATGAAGGCTATGCTACTTACCCAAGGACTACATTTATGGCTATCCATCCAGCCATCGTGTTGCTGAACTACATTGTTTGATAATGAGAGGAGCTTTTTACAGAAGTTGAAGGTTTTTGTGTCAAGAACCTTTCCATAAAAAGTGGCTTGTTTATGTTGCAGTGAAAGCTGTGGTCTTTGTAGTGAGCGTTTTAAGTATAACCAATATTTCTGAGGTAGAGGAAGTCTCTTAAGGCAGGATCTTTCTTAGCCTGGAATGCAAGCCAATGATGAAATTTATAGGGGCCAGTGAGAGACAGAGGAAAGCAAGAAGCTTTTTATTCTGTTTGAATAACTAAGTGAACTTAGTCCTTTGACCTTTTTTGTCAGAAATGGTTGTAGTCTTTCTTTTGGTAGGGTGTTTTGCTGAGGCACATGCCAAAAGGAGCATTGCACTCAATAATGGCTCTTGTAAAGGAAGAATACAGGCATGTTATGACCTCCTTGTCCCTGGATGAGATACCCTTACTAATGAAGTGGGTCATGTAAAAAGCTTTCCTTACAACGGAGACAAAGTGGTGGTCAAAAGTCAGGTATCTATCAACCTGGGTGCCAAAGTACCATATGACTTATTGCATGCTTACAACATTGTTATTAATGTGATAATTTGTGGGGACATCACTCTCCTCAAAGGGGATGATGATGCATTTTTTGGCATTTAGCTTGAGGCCATATTTCTGGCACCAGTTATTTGTTTGGGTGAGACCCTCTTGTAGCTTATTCAGAATTGTTTTATTAAGTCAGTAATGTGAATTCTTTATTTTATTGCAAATTTGTTGGGTTATTTTTTGTAGATTATAGTATTGTAGGACTGCTGATGTTGACATTTTACGTAGTTGGACTGCTGGAATGGTTTTCCCAGTGAGAAATGCTGGTGCTGTAGTGAATATCTGTTTATTTGTTAAAAAAAAAAAAAAAAATATTATATATATATATATAGATAGATAGATATTATCTAAGATGTTAGAGTTAACTGTTAGATTAGAGAATTAGAATTAGAATGAGAATTAGAATTTTAAGGCAAATATTAGGCATTTATTACATTTATTCATTGTTCAAATGCACCTACAGTACAGCCAGGAGGTCGACTGTGGTCTTCTGGAGCAACAAAAGAGTTGACTATATGATATATTTTATATGCGGCCCCAAGACCATTTCTGTTCACTCAATGCGGCCCCAGCAAGCCAAAAGGTTGGACACCCGCCTTCTTCCATTTTTCCAGCCTTTTCTTGTTTGTGTTGACATACTCTGTGTTTTATTTTAACCAGGTCTGTGTGCAGTTGTCGTATATCTTCCTGTAGGTTACTGGACTTCATGTCTGGAGGTTGCATTGCTTTTTGCTGAACAGCTGCAGATCTTTCCCCAGTCAGTGTTTACTCTTTTTTTCCAGGTCCTCTATTTCTTTTTTCCTAGCATCCAGGCAGTGCATTTACAAGCCAGTTACTGAAAGTCACCGAAAACACAAGTCTACTGGCCTTCTCTGCTAAGTTTCTGTTTTCGCACTGGGAGAGCTACAATTAAGCTGTTACTTAAGGTACAGCTATCTTGGAAGTTTCCTACATGCACAGGATATTGAGAATTTGGTGGCAAAGCAGTCGCACCGCCAACAAATAATGTGTGGTTCACAGCTTGGGCTCTTCTATGTGGGTTCTTCCTTCAACCTTATGGGTGTTTGCAGAGTGCTCTGGTTTCTTCCTTTATACAACAGTTACAGTATAGGTAAACTGGCTGTATCTGTGCAAGCAGTGTGTGTGTTTGCTTGCATCCCATGATGGGCTGGCACCCCATTCTAGATAAGATGCATGCTTGTTTCACCAGAGTGCTGGGATAGGCTTTGGTCCCTATGCGAGTCTGCATCCAATTAACAATTGGAGAATGAATGGACTTAATTTGCTTCTGCACATCCCTTGGACAAGAAGCCCCAGCTCACGCACAGTATTATTTTCCAGGTCTGTGTTCAGCCATCGAAGAAATATCAAATCAAACGGCTGTACATCAAACGTTACTCAACGAACAGCACTTTTAATGAACAGGCATGCCTTCGAAAATAAAGTCATCTAATGGCCATACTTGGCCAACATACAGGAACCACGATCTACTACTAGCTTACCAGTAACTTAACTTTAACAGAACCTGCCTTTTGACCAATTTAATGTGAACTCAGAGATGGTACATACAATTAGCCTGGGCGTGAGGGGCAAAGTCCCCCACATAAGTATTGTCCCATGTTCACCAAATACTTCTTTTGTGCCAAATATATATATATATATATATATATATATATATATATACACACATATATATATATATACACACACATACACACACACACATACACACACACATATATACCAACCCTGAGGTTGCACTAAATTGGGGAAAGAGCAGGTTCTGTTAAAGCTAAGTTACTGGTAAGCTAGTAGCAGATTGTGGTTCGTGTATGTTGGCCAGCTATGGCCATTCAATTACTATTTTCAAAGACATGCCTGTTCATTAAAAGTGCTGTTCATTGAGCAATGTTCGATGTACAGCCATTCAATTTAATATTTCTTTGATGGCCGAACAAAGACCCTTAGTTTTCTGCCTATGCCCATGCTGTAATCCTTGTGCTTCACATACCTTGGTTAAGCAGCCCCAGCACACTATTCTATTTTCTACTCAAGTCAGATGCATCTTTCTGCTATATTTCCACACTACTTTCCCCAATAAATGTCTCTACCTCTAAACACCCTTCTACCCTTATTCTATATACTCTACATAGTGCTTTCCTAGTCATGTCAGTAAGACAATACTGTTAGCATTCTGCATTCACAAATCTCTATAAATAAGATGACATACGTATTCCCCTCTCTGAATGAATGTCAGTTCACTTCCATTGTGGATTCTTGTAAATTATGCATTATTTGTCTTTTCCCCTCCTAAAAATTGCAATAATTTTTACATTCCTGTTTTCTCAGAATATCAGCGTGTAGTACAACAGTAATTTCTTATATTTGCTTACCGTAATTGTATCACATGCTTACTTGCTTATTGCTCAATGACTTTTTCCTCCTGTAACCAAAACTTTTTTTTTCATTTTGGGATCTCAGAGCAACGACGTATACTACAACCATCTTTTCTTACTTGTGTACTGTAATAGTCTTATTTTATCAATTTTTTTTGCTCATACATGTGAATAATACAAGCAGCTTACTGTAATGGTCTTTTACTACTATATTTGTATAATGTAATTGGAGTTTTTCACCCTAGGCCTCAGTGAAAAGGGGCTATTCTGCCTAGCTGGACCATCCCTGTCCTCAAAGGCAAAAAAGCAAAAAATGAATAAATAAAATTTCTTTCCCTATCTCCTCTTGCACCATTCTCTTGCCCGGCATGTCTCCACACAAACACCTTTCCCTGGATGACTTCTGTGAATATAGTCAAATGCTGTCAATAGCAAACAAAAAATAACTGCCCATAACCATACCAAAATGCCTACTGCATTTCATTTCTGAAGTCCTCCAAACAGCTCTTGTATCTCTTTCTTAGCCCTATACTCCTGCAAATGTCCAGAATACCCCAGCAGTCACACTGCTATAGTCCTCATTTCAGTATTGCTTACTTTCTTCTTTTCCGACATCTATTTATCTCACTGACCTTATTACACAAACCTTATTTCACTTCAGCTTCACTCATCACTTTTGGGCGTTACTGCTACATACCAAACACTGTTTTATTAGCCTCCAAGAATTTTTTTTCAGTTATAGGTCACTAAACAGAAATTTCCTGACACTGTCTTATAATGTGCTTCAAATATATTGCAGTACATGGAGTGCCATGATTACGCTCAAGAAATGGTTAAATAATATCCTGGTTAAGCATTACTATAGCGCAAGACCCGACCTTAACACTTAGGGTACTGTTAAGCATACCTAGGCACTCTTCTTAAGAGTCTGCACTAAAAGCAGACAGTGCTGACCAGAAAACAGCAGCATGGCATGAAACAGCTTTGTTTCAAATCCTGTTTCTGCCCTTCCACTAAGTCCACCCAATAATTTGGTTTCAACTGCTTCCTTTACACATGGAACATCTAAGACGTCAACCACTTCTCCCACTGCTTTACCACATATCACCTTTTTAAATCTAAATTTTCATTAATTAGTAGTACGTTTACTGTTTTTAAGTTATATTTCATCTGAGCAACAATCTAACTCTCTTACTGCCACTTCACTGTAAAACACGTATCTTACTTGCGGTTTACAGAAAATGTTCTTCTTGGTCTCCAGTGTAAATAAGTTCCAGGCTAGCAGGACATTTGCAGTAAACAAACAAATATTGTGCACGAACACAATGCTGGCCACAGTGGCATACTACATATACATAAGAATCACTACCGACAGCTGCAGAGGATGATTTGGTTCTGGTATCGTGCAAGACGTAGGATTGCATCTGGAGGTGGGGGTTACTGATGCTACAGTCAAGATAAAAGCACTAAACCTTAAATGACTCAGATGTAACAGAACAGCTTGAAAATTTCACCAACCACTGAATCTAAAAAATAAGAAATACACGAGCAAATAAAAATCTGTGAAGGCCTGAGGATTTGCAGATGCAGTACAAGAGCAGCAATAAAGTGAGTTTGGAGTGTGAGGGGAGCCAAAACTATAATATGAACGTTGACTCGCTGAGTAAGAATGAAGGAAATGGTTTGTTGAGCTTGCAGTAAACCACACCAACTAGTACAGATTTCTAGGGATGCACACTGCCCTAAGCAGTTAGCAATTCATACACAAATGTTCTGAGGTAAAAGCAAACTCCACATGCAGATTAAGTGAATTGCTGCCTTTCTTCTGTCATCAGTATTTCTCCTGGTATTTGCATTACTATAATACTACCAGTCTGTTCAAGAATGAAATATTACTTTAACTGTCTAATGCATCTACATAAGGAAAGAAAAACTGATGGTAGAAGGATATTGGTTATAAAGTCACATTAATGAATCATGGTTTTATGGCTGAACGGTTCAAATAAGTGCAACTCTGAATAGCTGGCACATGTCCCCTTAGCCCCTGCTGCAGTTACCTGAGGGTTGATTACAGAGTACAGTACAAGGTACACCCATAAGAAAGGGGAGTGTTAGGAACTTTGTCCACACAAAAATCAGTTTGAAAACTTTTAATATTTAAGGCAGCTTTTGGTTAAACATCAGAGATCTAGAATGAAATTTATCAATTACATCCCTACAGAACGCAAGCCTTTGCATAAGAAACTTCTCCAACTTGCATATCTCCTGCCTCCTACTAAATTCAGGTTTCCCATCCAGAATAATGACCTTCCAATAGCAAAAGAGACAGGAACAGTTTGCTACTAGTTAGGATTAATACAACACTGACTCAGCAGGGTTTTCTAAATGATCATTTACATTTAACACAAGTTTTTTTTTCAGTAATGATTCCACTACAAATTGCAGTGAACCCTCAGTCAGTCATCATTACATAAATATTTACTAAGTGCCTAGCTGACAAACTACATGTCTGACAAGTCAAATAAAAATGTATGCTAAATGCTGCTCTTCAGAGTCAGAAAATATGACACACTGTGTGAAGTAGGCCTTCTGTTAGCATTCTGGACTAGATCCAAAGACAGCTATAAATCACATGCTGTACGTAGCTGGCCTAGACTTACATACAGACGAAAAGGAGTACCAAATTAAAACTGCGAAGCTCACATCAGGCTTCTTTACACTGCTGCTAGATGTACTCTTTAAAGCAGCTTTTGTACAAAACCTGAAAGCCAGACCTGCTCCTTTACTGCCCATTGTTTTTGTAGGTCTAAAGTTAAAAGTTGAGTTTTGACCAAGAATATGAACAGTATAGATGTAGAAAGCCTGCTTAACTTAAACCAAAAAATTTGCTAAAAGTAATTAAATCTATTTCCCAAATGAACCTGCATGCATATGTATACAAATAAATATGCTCTAAAACATTATCATTTTCAATTAAGCAATTCTTAATATACATATTCTCACTTATGTACATTTGGGTATGTGCTACTCTAATGTTCCACTCCAATGTACTTTCTTCTACATTTTGTCAAGTACATCTTTGACGGACTATACATTGATCACAACTGTTTTTTTTTTTTATGTACATGTTCTCTCTCTCCCCAGTGGCCTGGATAGTGACAAAAAGGGTCCATCCCACTTAACAAAATGGAATGAACGAATGAATAAATAAATGGCTACTAGTCACACTTCTTATTTCAACATTATATACTGTACAGCAAACAGAAAGTAGCATTACAGTGTTTTTATTATTTGTATTTATATTATATTTCAGAATTACCGTAGAACTGTTGATGGTGAGACAAGGCAACGCAAATTCAGTGTAACAGCATGCGGGATTTGTGTCCACAAATCTATTTGTAATATACTTTGTACAGATTCAGTTTATCATGGATAGAAAAGGCAATATATATACTACAAAAGCATCCCTTGTAAAGTTCAGCACAGTACCAAGAAGATAGTGTGAAACACTGTTTTACATGAGGTGTGCTAAAGCCGTTTAGAGAATGGGCAAACTGCACATTGGCACCCTGACTGGAGAACAAATGTTCTCCAGCAGGGTGTTAATCTACAAGTAAAAAAATATATACAAGTAAAACACAACAAGTTTAGACAGCCCATTCTCTAAGCACAATAATGCCCTGCCATCAGGTCTCATTAACACCCCAGGGGTGTTATTTACAGAGTAACATACATCCTGTTGGGCATTACTGCTTGCTTAAACACACTGACATTATCCATGAGAAACCAATTTTAATGAACGTACAGCAAAATCCTAAAAGATAGGAAACTACAGACCCATAAATCTCACTAGTCTTATATGTAAAGCCATGGAAAGAATTATCATGGAGATGATCAAGAGATGTAATAAACATCCAGACACCGGACCCAACCCAGTTTGGTTTCAAGGACAGATCATGCCTACTCAACCTGGTGGACTTCTTTGAGAAGGTCACCAAAGCAATGGATGAGGGCAAAATTGTTCACACTGCCTTCCTTGGCCTGGCCAAGGCATTTGACACAATACCCCACTCGGGCATTGTTGACAAACTCAAGAGATTAGGTACAAACCCGTATGTCACCAGGTGGGCAGCCAGCTGGCTCACAGACAGGACCAAGGAAGGTAGAATTGGGGAGTCCACCTCTACAAAGAGACCAGTCACCACTGGAGTCCCTCAGGGATCAGTCCTTGGGCCGCTCCTTTTTGGCATTTACGTCTCAGAAGTCAAGGCCAATGTCAGTGGTCTCTGGCTGACTAAATTTGCAGAGGATTACAAATTAGGCGCTGTCATTGAATCTCACACTGACACAAATGTTCTCCAGGAGGGGCTGACACAGACAAACAACTGGTGTCAGAGCCATGGACTAAAACTAAATGCCAAAAAATGCATAATAGTATTCTTTGGGAAGTCATCCATCCCTGGTAACTATCACATTGACAAAACACCCCTTACAGCTGACCCAGTAGTGAGGGACTTGGACATACATAGATAGTAATCTAGCCTTTGATCATCACATGCTACAGTGGCGAGGAAATCATTCTATGTTATACAACTTATAAGCAAAGGTATGGCATCTAAGTTCAAGGAAGTCATTGTTCTACTGTATTCGGTATTCATCGACCTATAATTGAGTACAATTCACCCTTTGGTATGTACCTAACCAGGCATATCCAGCAACTGGAACATCCACAGAGGTTCCTCACAAAAAGAATACAGGGCGGAAGCAATATGTCCTATGCAGACCGCCTCAATGCCCTATCCCTGTATTCGGTCTCCTACAGGCTTTTGAGGGAAGATCTATGCCTAGCATACAGGGCATTGTCAGACCCCACTCTGATGGACCTCCTGCATATCCACAAAAGAAACAGTACCAGAATTACCCGTTCTAAAGACTTAAACCTTGTCTGTGATATAAATAGGACCTCCTGGAGAGAGGTATGTATCCCAGAGACTAACCTGTCTATGGAACAGGCTCCCCATCCATGTGAAGCACAGTTCCTCCCTAACCCCACTCAATGCAACTTGGACAATTGGATGGGAACCGGAATTCATCCCTGGTTTGGCACCTATGTCTCTAATGCAAACAGGTAACCCGCAAATGGTTCATCTTCCATGCCCATGCTTACACTTATCAAGGGTATCAGAACTTGTCAGAGATTTGGAATGCATGGCTAGGCTTAAAAATGCCCTTGTGGTCATTAGCCTAGTAAACACCTATCAACCTATTTAACAGTCTAAAAGGAAAACCTCTGACTCCTATGTAGTGACCGAAAATAGAAATGAGTTATAACCCACATCCAATTCAAAAATGAAGTACGACTTTTACAAATGTAACAATGAGGCTGTAACCGAAGTGACATTCAGTCAGCACTTATTTATTCATTCATTTTAATCAGATGGGTGAACTAGCCCTGGCTGGGATCATTTTCAACTAGAACATGGGCCAGAGATCAACAAATCATAGAAACAGGCGATTAACACTGGTTCATACCACATAAGGTATACTGGCTTGTTCTAACAGTAATTCAATAATTTCATACTAAGTAAAGTGTATCAATAATGTGCTATCACAGCAAGTCAGTAACTATAGAGTAATCTGACAAAACTCAAAATATAACACGACTCTAGCAACTTCCTAACAGAACAGATCTCTAACAATATGGCAACTGCATTTTATATTTCCATAAGTGCTCAGATGAACATATCTGAATTATGTAGCACGAATACAAAAAAGGCAAGCAAGATTATACGAACACTTGCCACATGTTCCTTTTACATTAGTGCAGACCAGAATCAAACTAATACATTTTCTTATGTCATAGACCACATTAACTCTGTTTTTGATGCTGCCGCTGCCCAAGTCAGCAAACAGATCACAAGACAAGACATGTTACACACCGTCTAGTCCAAAAATAATCAACTTGAGCTAGGAATCTGCAGTTGTAAATGCCTATGAAAGGGCAGGCTTTCCTATGACAAACAAGGGAACTAACAAAGATCTCAAAGGTAGTACTTAAATAGTGCAGATCCTAGGGAAACGCCCCCATACTGGATGGTGTAGTGAAATAAGTCCCCTGCATAAATACTAGTAAATACTATGCATTTCTGCACTATTCTGCCATAATCAAATGGTCTGGAGGACTTTAACTGGTGGAATAATATATGCAGTCAATACGTACGCATGACTAATACAACCTGTAAATCAAATGGTTAACTAAATCTCTAGTAGCACTCCCTCCCAGGACAGCAGGCAGTTTATATATTGGGCATACTGACACAGTATGAAACTGTCATTAGCAGACTTGCTCCAAAAGAGACTTGATCAGCAATGTGAATCACTAAATGCTATTCACTAACCTTTCCTTATTATAAAGTGACTAAGACATTCATTTATTTATTTATTACAGTTTGATGACCAGGATAGTCTACTGGGCATGGAAGAGCCCGTTTTCAGTGGAGGCTCGGGGAGAAAAGCTCCACAGGGTATAGACAATTTTACAATAGATAATACAAAAGTAAATCAAGTAGTAGAACAGTGAAAAATATAGAGATAATAGACAATTTGTTTTAAAAAAAAAGTCATAACATTTCTAATCCTAGGTAATGATTTACAAAAGTGAGATTCATGTAGTCTAAACATATTAAAAGTTGAGGCATTTCAGATGAAAAAGCACAAACATTTATGTACAGAAAAAAAATTTTTTTTGTAAGTTAGAAATATGAGGAGAGGACAGAGAAGAAGGTGAGGTGGGAGAGGTAAAAGGTGGTATATAGTGGAGAAAGGGAGTGGGTTGGGGGGAAATTTATGAGGTATAGGGTAGGAGAGGAAGTAGAGGCAAAGAGTAAGAGCACACTGATAGAAGGTTGAACTATATACTGCATGGTAGATGATGTTAAAGAGTCTGGTGGAGGGGGTAAGGTAATGATTGTGTCTATACAGGAGGCCTAGTTTTTGGTGATTTTTTTTTTATATTAGTTTGGATATGGATGTCAAATTTAGTAGGGGTAGAGGAGCATTCCCACTTTGAAAGCAGATAAGATTGGAGAAGTTTGAGTGGCTCTGAGTATTTCAAAGGGTGGTAGGGAGAGAATTCCAGAGTTTAGCTAGGGATGAGGATGACAGTAGGTGGACACGGGCGTCGACAAGGATTACATATGTTTAGAAGATTGTGGTTTTCTGATTTTACAGAGTGGTTGGGAATGTAGGGTGTTAAAGAGGTGGACAGAGAATGACAAATAGAAGGTTTGAAAATGAGCTTGTGAGCAGTAGCAAGTCTACGGATTTTGAGGTAGTTAGGAAGTTCAAGCCATTTCAGGGAGTGGACAGAGACCGTGATACAATGAGTTTCTGGAGTTGGTGGCAAATCTGATGATTTTATTGCAACAGGCTTCCATCTTGGCCTGTAAGCCTGGCTGAAGATTAGTAAATGGGGGGGGGTGCCGTACATAAGAGAGAGAAGAAGGTAAGTAGAGGTAACGGTGTGTCTGGTGGAGGGGGTAAGGTAATGATTGTGTCTATACAGGAGGCCTAGTTTTTGGTGAATTTTTTTTTATATTAGTTTGGATATGGATGTCAAATTTTAGATTTTCATCAATTACGCCACCGAGCAGTTTGGTATGTGATGCTATTTATATGGGGCTGTTATTCTGAGCAGTCACTGTAAAAGAGTGCTTGTCTATATTGGTGTTTTTGGATGGGAAGAAGATCATTAACTTTTGTTTTATTGGCATTTAAGGCAAGGTGATTACTATGCATCCACAATTCAGTATTAGAGAAGGCTAACTGAGTTTTGAGAAGTAGGTTGGAGGGGGGGTGTCTGCTGTACAAACAATGGTCAAATCGTCAGCATATTGAATAAGTGTGGCATTGGACAGAGACTGGTGGAAATTATTAATGAAGATGTTAAAGAGGAGGAGGCCTAGGATGGAACCCTGGGGAACTCCAGTAGGGGTGTGTAAAAAGGAAGAGAGTGAGTTTTTCCATTTGACGGCTTGCTGTCTTTCAGAGAGGTAGCTGATGAACCAGGTGATGGTAGGGGGAGAGGTTGAGAAAGGAGAGTTGGAATGACAATAAGGGGTGTGAAAATGTATCAAAGGCTTTAGAGAGGTCAAGGAACAGAGTAGAAACTATTTTGCCAGTCACTACTACCAAGGTTTATGGAGTCTAGAAAGGAGAGGAGGGCAGTGATGGTACTATGAAAAATACTTAAAACTTGTACTTTAAAAATAGCGATGTTTGGATTAACATTTCCCAAAATGGATGTAGCTATTGTTTGCAAGAAGACTGGTGTCAGAGGAGGTGAAACTTGCAACTAAATCTGTTTTCTCCTGCAAGTCTTACCTTTAAAATGAAACAAATTTATAGAAAAGTACCAGAGAAAGAAAGTGTAATATTAAAGTAAAAGGAATGCATGTGGAATGGCAATCATTACCATTAACTGCCTTTTTCACCATTTTGTACATGGGGATGTGGTGTCATGTCAGCTGTTGCCATTTCTCTTGATTCAGTGTCGTCTCCTACCTTCAACAGTTATGCCCGAATGTGGCAGGTGGTCTCTCACAGTCCATCCATTTCTATGCTGGATACCCTTGCTTCCTCTTGCCTACTTCCTCTCTGTCCAAAATCATCTTTATCAGGTTCTCTTCTGCATTCCTGCACATGTCCAAGCCACCGTAAGCAGTTTTATTTTACCTTCTCTGCAACTAGAGCTACTTTCACTTATGCTCTTATGCTCCGATGTTCTTAATTTCTTCGTCTGTCCCACATTGTGCATCCTATTACCTGTCTCAGCACTTCATCTCCATCAACTCTAGCTTCCTCAAAAGTTCTGCTTTTACTGCCCAGGTTTCTGTACTACATATTAGTACTGGCCGCACCACTGTTTTACACACCTTACTTTTCAGCTTCTTTTAGCATTCTTCTGTTGTATACTACACCTGACACTCCATGACAGTTGGCTGCAGCACCTCTGTTTCTAGTTTTGACTTCCTCATTCAGACTTCCCCTATCCTCAAACCACTCCTCACAGACACTTGTTGCTTGTTCTGATTTCCCGCATTTGTTGCCATTACAGCTGTCTTACCTGCACTCAGTTTCATCCCATGTGTCTTCAGTTTAGCATTCCAACCCCCCCCCCCACAACCTTTGCTGAATTTCCTGCTCAGAGCCTACCTGTAATGCCACATTGTCTGCATACAGCAACTTTTGTTGAGCTGTCCTCTCTGACCTGTTTGCTAATGTAGTCCATCATCATCAGTATGAATAGCAGTGGGCTCACAGCTGAACCTTGATGCATGCTCACTAAAACTGGGAACCCCTCAGTGGGACAGAACACTACTAACATTTGAGTCAGAGTCATTGTACATAGCTTGCACTAATTCTACCAATATTTCTGGGACTCTGAACCACCTCATGACTGGCCAAATCAGCTTTCTTGGAGCCTTTTCATATGCTTTCTTCAAGCCTAGAAATGTCCAGTTGGACTCCTTCCTCATTTCTAGCTTCTTCACAACTATCTGTCTCAGTGTAAACATTGGGTCAGTTGTGATGCATTCGGATTTGAATCCGAACAGCTCAGATCCCATCTTATTTTCTACTACTATGCATATTCACTTATCAATCACCCTCTCCAGAACAGTGTAATAGGAGTACCTCTGTACTGCCTAATGTCTTAGTGCAAGAAATCTGGACAAAGCCTAAAATAATGGGGGGACAAAGGTCCAAAAATAGGGATAGATTTTAAATACTGCTCTTATAAACTTTGAAAATTGATACTAACAGGTTTTGTTTTAAGCATGCATTTGCTGAAGGATATAAACTGAGATTCAAATGTGTGTCATTATTCAGTGACTTCAATTCTCCGTGATTTGCCTGAAAACCACAAATTTTAATGAGGAACAAACCAAAAATATGAGGCAAAAATCTGGAGATTCTGTGAAAACCTGGACAGTTGTGAGGCATACCTACAGTTGTGGCTGTTCCCCTTGTTCTTGTACACTGGAACCAGTATGTTTATTCTCCAGTCATCTGGGCAATCCCTTTCTCTCAATACTGTTACGAGTACCCTCAGTAGCCATTTTTCCCCTTTCTCACCCAAAATTCACCATATCTGTGACCTCGTCTGATCCTGTTGCTTTCCATGACTTCATTTTTCTTAGTGCTGTTCTTACTTCTTTTAGAATGGACTCCTCATCCTCTTTAATCACATGCCATTTCTGCACCAGTACAGCTTCTGTGGGATTTTCTTCATTCAGAAGTTGCTGAAAGTATTCTTTCCACCTGTCTTTGATGTCCTGTGGATTGGTGAGCAGGCCGTTGCTGGCATTTCTTATGAAGGCTGTCTGACAATATTCTTTAACTTTGTCTTTGCCCTGCAACCTAATAGAGTTTCTTTGCATCATCTACAGACTCACTTTCCAAAAGATGGTACAATGACTTTCCAAAAGATGGTACAATGCCTCTGATGGCCATGTTCTTTGCTATTGTAACTCCTCTCTTAGCCTCTGTTATCCAACCAGTATTCCTTCTTAGCATGGTCAGTCTTTTTCCTGTAATCCTTTCTTTTGATGACTTCCTGCACTTCTGCATTCCACCACCAGCTTTCCTTATGTACCTTATTTCCATACCTGGCTTGGCCACATATCTGTTCTATAGTCTTCACGCATGCTGTTTTGAGGTGCTGCCATTCTTTTTCAACTCCACCTACTTCCTCTTCTTTCCGAGATGCTAGAATCCTGAGTAATTCCTGAAACTTCTGTGCTTTCTGCCCAGTTAATCTCCTGGTCTTCAGCTTAGTCTCTGTTGACCTTACAGCCTTCTTTGTACACTGCTTGCATCTGATTTTGGTAACCAGTGGTTTATGCTAAGGGCTGACTGTTTCACTGGGGATGACATTGCAATTGTTGATTCTTCCCTAGTGCCCTTTCCTTACTAGAAGGAAGTCTTCCCGAGTTGTATGTTGACCACTCTTGCATGTGAAATTGTGACCGTCTCTCTTGCTGAACCATGTGTTGGCCACCATCAAACCATTTGTCAAACAGAAGTTTAAATGGCCTCTCCCTCTCCTCTTTTTTTCCTGCTGACCCACCCAAGTGGACCCAGACAGTTCTTATATCCTATTCTGTCATGATGTGTGTGTTCAGGTCACCCATTACTAACACCAATTACTGTTGTCCTGCTTTATCTAATCGGTCCTGCAAGTGCAGTCTGAATGCACTCGTTTCTTCACGATCACATCCCTGCTGTGAGGCGCAGGCTGAGATTATGAATAGTACCCTATCCTTACACTGCAGTCTGACTGTCACGAGTCTGTCACTAATTCTGGTGGCATTCCTCACTGTCTTCTGAAGCCTTTTCCTTCACCACAATTCTTGCACAATTTATAATTTGCCCTCCACCTGAGTAGTAGAATGGATCCTAATGATGGCAAAAACCTTCTACGGATCCAAGAATAGTGAGGAAACCATTTTGCCATTTTTTTTATTAAGGTTGACAGTACTGACAAAGTCCATGGGGGCAGTTTTACTGCGATTTGGTTTACATCCATGTTGGGTAGGAGAGACAGAGAAAGGATACTGTGACTTGTGAGGGGCTGGAACAGTTTAGCAGAAACACATTTTTCTAAGATTTTTGAGAGGTGAGAAAGAATAGCAATTGGCTTGTAGTGTGATATCTCAACAGTGTATCATCTTTTTTACAAGGCCAGCCAGCAAGTTTTTTTCTTCTAGACAGCTGGAACATAGTGTCCTTAAAATATATGTTAATTATTATGGATATTGGGTAGGCATGGATTTTAATGTACATGGCTGGGAGGTTACCTACAGTTAGAATGGTGGGTTTTAATTTTAGTGGAAATGTTTTGTTTGTGGATGTGAGGATTGGGTTTTAGATTTATTGTGGATATAAAAGTGCTGAGAGCTAGGAAGGTTAGTATTGCTGTTGATTTTAATGAGTTTAACAGCTTGGATGGAGTGAGTGTTGAAACTGGTGATTGAGTATGTGTAAGAGCTGATTAAAGGAATGCCAAAAAGTTTTAAGGTTGTTTTGATTTGTGTTTGGAGTGTAAGGTAGTATTTTTTGTATGCAATGACTTTACTTTTAGTGAGGCTACTGAGTTGCCTGAATGTCGGTTGCTCTATTGCGTTTTCTGTATTAGCCAGGACTTCCATGCTGCAACTTTTTTCTTCTTAACATCTTTATTAAATTATTAGTCAAGACGCAGGTTCACATACGTTAACAGAAAACATACCATATTCACATTTTTTTCCATTTATTTAGATTATATATCACATAGTTTTTTTTTTTTGTAATTATTAGTTGAACATTACATAAATTGCTGAATTCCTTTCTTCCCGTAAACCTGGCTCCTCTTCTTCCTGAATACCTTTCTGCATGCATTATTCCCATAACTTGAATTTATTTCTATGTTTTCTAAAGACCTCTCTTTCAGTTCTTTTATCTCTTTTATAATATTCAAGGCTTCAAATACAGTTAGTCCAGACCTTGATTCCCATTTTATAGAGACTGCCTTTTTAGTAGCCAGCAGGATTTAACTTAATAAGGCCTTACTATTTCTAGGGAATTCAGATCATGTGTGTCTGCTCAAAAATCAAATCCTTACTCACAGCCATTTGCTTTCACAATATTTCTGACTTACATTTTTTAAATCTGCCAACTCATACTCCCAAAACACGTTCTTAGTAACCTTTTTCTCTTCCCAATCACAACTCCCTCAGGAAAATTCCTTGAAGTCTGCTTGGGGTATAAAATACCTATGCAAACACTTTTAAACAAATAGCCTAAACCTTCTGGACTTTGTTGCATATTTGGAAACAATACATAGGTCTTCCCATTGTTCCCTTGTAAATTGCTTTTCCACTCTCTCTTCCCAATCTTTTCTAACTTCCTCTGATTCTTATAGTTATCATACAATATTTTATATGCCCTACTAATTATCCATTTTTAACAGCAGCCTCTGTTCTAAGTTCAACTGAAAACTCCACAAGAGCAGTCCTTCACTTAAGACTCCCCTGCCCTTGGTCTTTGCCTATAATCAATCCTTACTAGGGCAGGCACACTATAATCTGCAGTCCTACTGTTTTCTTGGCCTCATCCAACTCTTTTAAGTATCACTTTAGTTATACCTTGGTTCCCTAGCCAGTTTTCTCCAGTATATTCCAGGCCCCTATTGCAGGCCCCTATTGCCGATGTTCTCTAACTCTACATGTAAATCATTCTCTATTGGCAAAATATCATTTTTCCACTCTTGTGTTGGCATAGCTCTTGGAATCCTTTTTTAAACTTTATTAATATAATATTCTGTGTAGTTGTCATTATTCTCATTAAAGATCTACACCCAAAATTCCACTCCATTTCTTCAACTTCCCCCGCTTCATCTCACTTTCCATTTTGAATTATAACCTTCTACTTCTGTTATGTAAACGAGTCTCAACTGTCTAGCTCTAAAATATCCCTTCAAAACAGATAATCCTAAATGACTTTGTTCTATTGGAACAATCAGCTTACCCACTTAACTATTGCCCTCCTTCCCTCCCAGATAAATTTCTTCCATTCTATTATTGTCCACAACTTCTCCACTGGTTGATATGCCTGACCCATACACAAACTTAAATGGACTAACCATTTTTGTTGACTGTATCTTACTATCCATATCCATAAAAAAGAACTTTGTTTCTTAGTTTTTGTATTATCATCTACTTAGCATCTTCCTGTATCATTAGCTACCATAACACAAGCCTTTTTGATCCAAACTCCTAAATACATCATCTGTTATGTCCCCATAAATATGGTTATTGCTGAATGAATGTGTGTGGGTACATAACTTAGGGTTATAGCTTTTGTTTTATCTTCATTAATTTTATACCCAAAAAGATATGACACCATCTCAAAATGTTCCACAACACTGAGATATCCTTTTCTGGATTTACTAAGTACAAAACAATATCTGCTAATAAAGCCATCTTTTCTTGTTTGCATTTCTGAGTCCCTTACTTTTAATGGGTCTAAATATAAAGCAAATAAAGGGAAGGGGCCACCCCTGTCTGGTTCTTCTGTTCAAACACAACTTATCAGAGAGAAACCTCCCACTTGAATTCTTACCTCCGATCCTTCAATATATCCTCCTACTTAACTAAATATTGTCTCAAGGAATGCAAATGCTTCTATTGCCCTACTCATAAAATCCCAACTTGCCTGTTGAATGCTTTCCCTGCACCAAGACCCACAAATGACAGAGAACTTATATTCTGCTTCTCACCGAAACATAATAGTTCTACTAATGTTGTTAAATGCTTGCTTCCCCTCCACAAAAACCACACTGATCCATATCTATCAATTTTGGCAACACATTTGCCATCCTTTTAGTTAGTATAGACAGACGCTTTTTAAACATGGTTTAAAATTGAAATGGGTGTATATGAAGCTGGGACTAATGGGTCTTTGCTATCCTTAGATAATACACCCTCCATCGTTTTCCTCCAAGATGTTGGTGCTTCCCTTCCTTTTAAAATACTGCTAAAATCTTCCAGATCTTTATTACTTCCTTCCCCTAACTTTCAAATTTCCAAAGGAATACCATTTGTTCCTGGACACCTTTCTTAAGACTGATTATGCATCACCTATTTTTTACCTCATCCCCCTCTTACCTTAACTGTTTGCTGTACCTTGGCATACCTCTAACCTTGGCATTAATACATTTTCAATGAATATATCCATTTATGCTGTCATGATTTCCACATTTTTCTGCTTTATACAATGTCCAAAATATATTTAATACCTCTACAGGATCTCAGGTTAATTTTCTTGTTACAGGCTCCCAAAATTTAGCAATAACCCTTTCTGCTTTCTGTTGTCTACATTGTTGTAATAAAAGTTTTGTGCTCTGGAATTATTATCAAAAATTGCTGCTTAACAACAGTCTTCTAAACTCATGCATATTATCCGGATACTCCTTTATCTTCTCTTCAGAACTTAGCATTTTCACCTCTCTTCTTGTTCTAAAAGATTCCCCTTATTCTGCAATACTTTTAACCTTTGTCAGCCCTTCTAATTCATGTTACTTCTTAACCATCTCTCTTTCTCTTATTTCTACCCTGTTTTTTTAGATCCAGTTTCATTTTATCCTACTCACTAGTTATAACTTCTGAATATACTTCTATCTTCTCTAATAATTCTCAAATAATTTCCACTGCACATTCCTTAAATCCCTCTTTTTTAACAGGTAGGGGGGAAAGTGCCACTGCCTCATTTTTACTTCAATACCCAGCAATTTTATCTTAGTTTTTTATTAAGGCATGATCTGAAACAGTTATTGGATGTGTCAAAGCTTTCAATTAAATGCCAATATTCCTGTGAAATACAATTTCTATCTAGCCTAGTCCAGTTATTGTACTTTGGGGAATAAAATGTAAATTTTGTCAAAGTTCTTACTACAGAATTCACATCTCTCATACCAAATATATTCATACATTTCTTCTGAAATCTACCCTCTTTTGGTTATATTTTCTCTTCTAGGTCCCCCTAATACATCCTCATTTATTGCAGATAAAGTTCAATAACCCACCTATAAGTAACAGTCACAGCTGAAAGCTGATTATTTCTCCCCAAATTTTCTTAAGCTGGGTTTTGGTGGAATATACAAACACACCAGTGTAATTCTCCTACCTTGCCAATAACCTCTTTATACCACAAATCTACCATTATTGTATTTCTACCTATGACCACTGAAGCCTCTCCAGCAATTAGTATAATCACTACCCTTTTCCTTTGTCCCTGATATTTTGCTGAACATCCATCCTGAAATTATTTGTCAAATTCACATGCTCGTTTATTTCCAAATGTCTCCTGCAGCATTGCTATTTGCACTCTGTATTTCTTGACATAATTCAATGCGCTTTCCTTTTTGTCTATACCAGTAAGGACTTTCCAAGACAATGGCTAAACTATCCATATTACAATAAAAAGCTATTGCTCCCACCTATTGTACACATTTTACTTGAGTATTTCCAGCTTTTGTGTTACATGTACTCACTGATGTTTGGGAGGCTGATCTTTTATACAACTGTTTCTTCTTTTCTTCATTTGAACAGGTTACATTTTAAGACTTTTTGTTTTAATGAAAACCTTCAAACAAAAGATAAATAAATTTTCAGAACACCCCTATTAAAAACTCAGGACAAACAAACAAAACTATGTAAAACTTTAAAAAAAAATGAAGTTTAATCCTCCAGATAGAAACAAATGCCCCAAATCGACAGGTCCACCCACAGGTATTACATAACCCGCAATTAGGATTACTCATGCTGAATTGCATGCAGCCAGTGTTCCTATTTACATGGATTGCTGATTGTTCTCTTCTCATCTCTGCTCCCTTCTCAGATGTGAAAAACAGCTTGCATGCTTTCAGAAAGCATTAACTTTTACTCCAAGAAAAAGAGCACAGGCTATCTTTAAATAAAAACAAAACTGGACACTGTTCTATTAAATGCATTATAATGTTAAGGCTGTTAGAGAGACTGCTCGTTCTTATTCACTTCTCATTATTCAAACTATTTTTCATTGAACCGGTGAACTGTTTGCCATCATAAATTTACATTTAGCATTTCCCTAAGCAAAGAACGCATATAATTCTCAAAAGTAATTACTTGCACATGCACATTACATGAAAAAAGTACTCGGCAATGAATCTTAGTAAATGTCATTCAAAACAGAACGTATATCTGCTTTCAGCAGTAGACTTCTTGACTCCCACTGAACCTTTCCTAATGAAAAAAAAAACAAGCTAATATCTTTACAGATCTTCAGGAACTTAGCATTTGTCATGACTTTCACCATTTTTTGTCTTACTTTTAAAACCTACTTGCTTACAAAACATTTCTTTATAACTTAATCCAAAGGCATTAATCTACATATTCACCCTTTTAAAAAGAGGAGGAAATATCTTAACTCTACATATAACGTAATCAGTGCACTATTACAGCCCACCTCCATCCCAGCAGCCAAAGATCAAAGCACATTATTAATTTGCTTTTAAGCCTTTCTTCTCTTGTCATAAAGTAATAATTCTTAAAACTATAAAAGTTCTTGATTACTTTAAGATCTTTAACACATACAGTCACTGAAAAGACACACACACACATTTAAAATACCTCTGAATACATACTAGACAAAGCTGCTTTACCATGTATAAGACAGTTTACATCATGACATGTTTCATGCAAATACTAATAAAAACATAAATTGTTTTACTTGGTTATCTTTTTCCCCTTTTAGTGTCCCTATAAATATTAATGACAAAGTGCGGTCATGCTTTACAGTCCACCCACAAGTTTAACCAAGTTATGAAACATTCAGTCTTTTTCAGCCACTTTTTCTTGGGGGAAAAAAAAGTTATGTACTTAAACGTTCCGTCTGTGTTGTCTGTCTTCATTTATCTTTGACAAATGGGTTCAGTTCCGATAACGGAACTGTCTCGGGCATTACTACAGCCCACAAGAATCAAACAACCCTTGAGCTTAAGTCCAACACAGAATGCTCCTTTCCAAATTACCTCAGATCGAGTCTGCAGACAGAAAAGGACAAAGTATAATCCTAATAACACCTTTAGAGAGACCACATCTGGTGTCATATGAGAAAAAATGCATAAGTAGAGCAATAAATCATTCCATCAAGAGGCCAGAATGGAAGGGGAGATGGTGGGTGGGGAGTCGAGGATAAATGAAGATGGACAACAGAGATGGAATGTTATGGTAAGTACACAACTTATTTATCTGATGTTGTCAATCTTCATTTAATCCTTGACAAATGGACAAAGTCCCCAGCTACCTCAGATCTTGGGAGGACTTAAGGCAAGATATTCCTGAGCACCATAGAACTAAATTATGCTCTTCCCTTAGAGACCAATTCCAATCTGTAAGGAGTAATAAAGGTATATGGGGTAGTCCATGTGGCTGCTGCACAAATATCGTCCATGGAAACCTTGGAATGAAAAACTGCTGAAGTAGCTATGGCTCTAGTAGAATGTGCCTTAACAGGCCCAGTTAATTTGAGTTTCCTCTCATGGTATATGAAGGATATACAATCCTTTAACCATCTAGATAAGGTAACCTTGGAGACTGGCTTACCGATTCTGGTAGTAAAAAAGTAATGGTCAGATTTTCTTGTGTCTTATTTTCTATGAAGACAGAAGCACAAAAGGTATTTACCTTTGTTTGAAAAACTGGGAAAGAATACTGGTAAATTGTTGACACCACTTTTGGTAAAAAAAGAAGGGTTCTTTCTCAAGATGAGGCTTGAATTTGAGATCCTTCTGGCAGAAGTAATTGCTACCAGAAAAAAATAGTTTTCCAAGACAAGAATTTCAGGTCGCAGTTAGCAGCAGGCTCAAATGGGGGATACACTATCATTTGTAGCACTAAGTTTAGGTCCCAAGGTGCAGATGGATCCTTATATGGCAGTTTTAACATCAAGGTTCCTTTTAAGAGCACTATGTAAAGTTTGTGAGAAATTAGTGAATATTTTTTGAACCCATTATGAAAATTTGAACTAGCTGCTAGTTGAACCCTGATAGTAGAGGAAGAGGCTCCTTCTTTAAAAATCAAAGCTAAAAATTCTATGACTGACGATAGGAGTGCCCAGAAGGAAAACCTTTTCCATTTACTGTTGTAGAGTTTTCTGGTGGAAGGCTTATGTGAAGCCAGAAGAATCCTATGAACTGGGGAAGATAGAAGATTATGCGTGACAATCAATGGAAATGGAGAAGCCAGATTATTTTGCTCTTAAACCTGATTGCGATCTTTAGAAATTGAGGAATTAAAGGGATCAGGGAAAAGGCATACAAGAGTCCGGAAGCCAAAATGTGCTGGAGAGCATCCCTCAGGGGCTCCCCCAGAGGGGAGAGTAGTGCGAAGTAGCTGCTGCACTTGTTGTTCAGGGGAGAAGCAAATGGGTCACAGCAAGATCGGCCCCAGTGACAAAAAAATTTTCTGCAACTTTGGGATTGAGAGACCACTCGTGAGGCAGTAGAATGCATCTTCTCAGTTTATCTGCTATCACAGTGGTATTTCCAGGAATATACATTGCTATTAGAAAGCAGTGGAAAGAGATCACCTACTGCCAAACTCTGAGAGCTTCTCGACAAAGGGGGGCAAAAGATTTGGTTTTCCCTGTTTGTTGATGTACCAAACCACGAACATATTGTCTGTTTGAATTGCAATCATTCCCAAGGGGAGAGCAGTTTGAAAGGCCTGCAAAGCTAAAAGCACTGCTCTCAGCTCTAGGATACTGATATGAAAGTTGGCTGCCATAGGGGACTAAGTGCCTTGGACTGTCTTGTCCAGAAAATGCCCCCCCCCAATCCATCTGGGAAGTATACATGGTCACTATGGCTTGGGGTTGACAGGACAAAGGGGTGGCCCCAGAAAATTTCCTGTGAATTAATTCACCAAGCTAGGTCCTTCTTGCAACAGTTGGTAATCAAAATCTGATCTGACATTGGTTGATACATTATAGACCACCGAGATGGTAGAAGCCACTGAAGAATTCTCATGTGAAACCTCGCTAACAATATAGTCACCACCATTGAACCTAAGGCTTTTAAGTCTAGTCATGCGGCTACTCTCTTGTTTCTGACAATGTTTTGCACCTGGGCCTTGATCTTTTGCAATCTTAGCTAAGGTAGGAAGGCTATGGAAGTACTAATATTTAGAACCAATCCTATGAACTCTAAAGTACGAGTCGGAATCGAATGTGATTTCTCATAATTTACTGTAATCTCGAAGTTGATGCTGGTTTGGAGAATGTAGTCTCTTTCTTGCTCTAGAAGATGCCTGGCGGGAGTGGTAATCAGCCAGTCATCCAAGTATAGAAACACCCGGAAGCCTTGCAGTCTCAAGTGAGCTGCTGCTACTGCCATGCATTTGGTGAATACCCTGGGGGCTGTGGTGAGACCAAAGAGCACAGCTCTGAACTGATGATGACCGACTCCCAGCCCAAAGCAGAGAAATCTCCTGGAGCACATGTCCATTTTTATGTGGTAATATGGATCCTGCAGATCTATCAAGCACATCCAATAGTCTTTCCCTAGAAATGGGAGAATACACCGAACTCTGACCATCCGGAATTCTCTGTTGAACAGATTTGTTCAAAACACTTAGATCTGAAATTAGTCTCCCATCCCCTGTCACCTTTGGCACTAAAAAGAATCCTGGGCAAACTCCAGACTCTATCTGGTCTGTCGGGACCTTTTGGATGAGACTTTTTTTCTAGCAGTTTTTGTATTTCTAATACTGCTGGTTCCCACTGACTGGGTGAAACATTGGGGATTTTCTTGCAATTGTGGGTAGTTAGAAGGAAGGGTATGGTGTAGCCTCTGGTTATAATCCTCTGCACCCAAACATCAGACATTATATGGGTGTTGATGCAGGGATAAACACTCCGACAGCCTCCAGAAGAAGGCAATCGGGCTTCCTTTCAGGACCACTGATGGGGTTTACCAGGAAAAGTATCCCTGGAACCCTTATTTTGCAGGCCACCTCTGCCTCATGGACAGCATCTAGCATTGAAGCTCCCCCCTCTGCCCCTGGGGAGTCACTGCCACATGTGTCCTGGAAAGGACCTCGGGACTTTCTGCACCACATTTTCCCATTCCTCTGGTTCCTCAAAACGGACTGTTGAGGAGCAGAAAAATGTACGCCCACTAAAGAAAGGGTTTTTCCATCCTTTTCACACCTGGACAATGTTTCTCAAACTTTAGGACCAAAAAGGGAAGATCCGTCAAAGAAGGCATTGACAAATGAAGATTTGAATGGCTCTGCAAATTCACAAAAGTGCATACAGGCACATCTCCTCATGGCTACGCCTGATCCCACTGCTCTAGTCATCCTTTCTGCCTCATGTGCTATCAGCCTCATGGACGAATTTGAAATGGACTCTAGGGAGGCCAACTGAGAAGAAACCTTATCTTGGACTTTGTCAGATAAAGCTCCTGCCAGGGTATCTGTGAACTCAATCAGATCCCTCAGGAGTCTGGTGAAGTGTACCATAAAGTTCAAAGACCAGAACGCAGAGGTCAAAGGTTGAAGCGTAAACCGACTTACCAAAAATATCCATCGCCCGAGACTCTTACTGGGAGGATGGATAAGTGGAGAGTACAGTTGTGTACACTTACTATAAATGTAGATGTTCGAGTGTATTCACTGTTGCAGTCATCACATTTGGGTTATCCCTGCCAGGGTAGCCCTCGGCCAGCCCGAATACCAGAGACTTAGTATTTCTGCGTCGGTTGCTGTCGCTTGAGGACTGACGTTAGGTCGTCAGTAGTATAAAGTAAGGCAGCCAATGCCATTACATCAGTTTTTTCTTGCCCTAACCTGTCAAGAGCCCCCAAGTAGGAGACCAGGCTCTGGTGGAAGAACCCCACCAGTGGAAAATAAATACCAATATGCCCTTGCAAATAAGGAAGAATAGTAATAAAAGGAGAAAGAGAAGAAAGGGGGGGGGGTGGAGGGAGGGAAACCAGGACTGCAACAGTGAATACACTCTAACATCTACATTTATGGTAAGTGTACACAACTGTACTATGTTCATGTTTCACTGTTGCAGTCATCAAATTTGGGTTGATTCCCAAAGATGAGGAAATGGGTGGAGGCAGTCAAGAAAACTAGGGGCTGACTAGGATGCCCTGCAATACTGCAGAGGCAAACCCTGCCTTGGATTTGGAGAAGAGGCAGGTGGTAATGCTTGGTAAAAAACGTGTGAACAGATGTCCAGGTGGCAGCCTCCAGGATGTCCCTGGTGGGGACTCCTCTGAGGAAAGCTGCAGAGGTGCAGGCTGCTCTGGTGGTGTGTCTCCTGACCCCCTTGTGGGGAGGCTTTCCATGCTGTTTGTAGCAGAAATGGATGCAGTGTGCTATCTATTTGGAAATGGCTTGCTTGGAGATGGCTTTGCCTTCTGCCCCTGTAGCAAAGCTAACCAGCAATTGATCAGAATTTCTGAAGGATTTAGTCCTGTCTAGATAGAATCTGAGCTGTCTGTGCACATCTAGAGAGTGAAGAATCCTTTCCCCCTTGTTCTGGGGATTAGGAAAAAAGGTGAACAAATGAATTGATTGGTTGAGAGCCACACTGGACACCACCTTGGGCATGAAGGATGGGTTAGTTCTGAGGGATACCCTGTCTGCATGGAAGATGATGAAGGGTTACACAGCCATGATTGCTTGCAACTCAGAAACTCTTCAGGCTGAAGTGATGGCCAGAAGGAATGCTGTTTTCCAGGAGAGAAAGTTCAGTTCTGCAAAAGAAGCTGGTTCAGAAGGGGGCAGGGTAAGCTTTTCCAATTCAAATTTAAGGTCCCAAGCTGGTGTTGGTGCCCTTCTGGGTGACATCAAGTTGCTAGCCCCTCTTAGGAACTGTCTGACCAAAGGGTGCGAGAAAAAGGGGCTCTACTCAGTGAGAAAATGAGCAGAAACAGCAGAGGCATGACTTTTTATAGAGGAGAAAGAGAAGCCACTGTGTAGCAGGACAGCTAAGTATTCCAGGACGGGAGGGAGGGCTGTGCATATTGGCTCCCTTAACCTGGATCCAGGTGCAGAACCTTTTCCATTTATCAGCATAAAACTTTCTGGTGCTAGGGCATTTGGCCTCATGGATAAGATCCGGAAACTGAGTGTCTGCAATTGGGGATGCATGAATTCCCCTTCCCTCTGCGTTAGGAGGTTTGGAATCTGAGGAAGATGCCATGGAGGCAGCGGGGACAGGCTGCACAGCAAGGGGTACCAGTGTTGCTGGGGCCAGTCTGGAGCTACAAGAATGGTCCTTGGTTTTTCCCCCCTTATTTTGAGCAGGGCCCTGGGGATAAGAGGTAGGGGAGGAAAGGCATAGATCGATAGACTGACCCAGGGGAAGGACATGGCATTTACTTTCCAAGCCATGCAGTGATGCCCCCTGGTGCAGAATTTGCTGAGCTGATGGTTGGTGTGGAAGGCAAAGAGGTCGACCTTTGGGGTTCCCCATGTCTCAGTTTTTAGGGTGAAGGTAATTCTGTTGAGTGCCACTCATGTGGGGTCCAGACGATTTCTGCTTCATTGGCCTGAAGAGAGATGAGAGAGCCAGGTAGGAGTCATGCTAACAGGTGTAGGTGCATGGCAGAGGCTGTGTGCCAAAGGGTCATGGCCACCCTGCATAGAGGGCAGGAGTGAGTCCCTCCCCATTTGTTGACTTACCATATCACAGTGGTGTCTGTTTTGATCAGGAGAGCCCCTCGAGAGAGAAGGGGCTTAAATGCTATCATGGCTTGCTGCACAGCCATCATCTCTTTTTGACTGATGTGCAGAGGGATTTGCTGTGGGCTCCATTGGCCCTGTATGCTCCTGCCATTCATGTGTACACCCCAAGCATAGTCTGATGCATCTGTGGTGAGGGTCTGTGCAGTGGGTGGGGTGGGGAGAAAAGCAGTCCCTTGTTGAGGGAGCATGCTGTTGCCCACCAAAGAAAATCTTTTCTGAGGCATGGAATTATAGGTAGAAAGATTTTCAGGTCTTGAGAGTGTTAACACCAAAGGCTCTTTAGGTACCACTGAAGTTTCCTCATATGCAGTCTGGCATATGGAATGAGTAGTATGCAAAATGCCATGAACCCCAGAACTTGGAGGATCTTCCTTGCAGTAATCTGGGGCCTGTTGGCTAATTGAGAGAAGTAGGTTTTCAGGAAAATTTGTTTTTCTGGTGTAAGGTATGCCATCTGGGATGCTGTGTCCAGACTTGCTCCCAGAAAGATTATCCTTTGGGTAGGCACCTGCTTGGATTTCTTTTCATTGACTGTATCCTAGAGAGGTCAGGAGGGTCTTTACAAAGGCCAGGTGCTTGAGCAGCTTTTCTTGGCTGTCTGCCTGAATACGGCAGTCTTCTAAGTATGGGTAAATCTGAATATTTCTTTGTCTGCAAAAGGCAATAGCCGGAGCCAGACATTTTGTGAAAACTCTTGGAACAGTAGATAAACCAAAGGGAAGTGCAGAGAATTGAAAGTGTTGAGATCCTGCCCTGAAGTGGAGACATTTCCTGCATGGATTCCTTGATAGGAATGTGGAGGTAGGTCTCTTTTAGATCTAGCGTGGCTAGCCAAGCATCCTTGGAAAGCATGGGTAGCAGCTGCTGAAGGGTGAGCATGATGAATTTTGGGATCACCAGGAAGGTGTTTAGAATGGATAGATAGAGGATGGGGCACCAGGTGCCCTCTTTCCTGGGTACCAGAAACAGTCTGGAGTAGAAACTCTGGCCTATCTGTTCTGCAGGAACGTGCTCAACTGCCCTCATAGAGAGCAGGGAAAGGATTAGCTTTTGAGCCTCTGCCCACTGATTTGGAGGTAGATCTGGGAACCCTTTTGGGGTTGGAAAGGTGTGGAAGGAAAATTTGTATCCCTAAGATGCAATGGTCCTTGGTAATGGTGGCCCAGGTGATTGAGTGAAAGGAGAGTTTTCCTCCTATGGGTAAGTGAAAATGCGCAGAGGTACGGGGTGGAGGAGGTGAGTCATTGTGAGTTCTTAACATAAGGGGGTGGCTTAGAGCTCCCTGGTTTTGAACTGGAGGTAGTCTACTGCTTAGATCTCTGCATTCCCTGGGGCTGCAGTTTGGGGGGGTCTGTTTCCACGGGGCTTAGGCTGGGCCGGTTTAATGGGAGCAGGAAAGGACCAGTGTTTGGAGGAACAATGTCTGCTGAACCTAGGGGGTTGGACCTGTAAGAAATCCTTAACTGTTTGCATAGATTTTGCTGTTTCTTCCATCTTTAAGACCTCTTCTACCTTACTGCCAAATAAGTTGTTTTTGTGCAAGGGGGCATCCAACAATTTAGATTTGACATGGTCTGGGAGGGACTGTTCCTTAAGCCATGCTTGCCATCTAATGGCAGATCCAGTGACTGCTGCCCTGCAAGAAGCTTCTAGGGCATCAAAACCACAGTGCAAGGTGCGTTTAGTTACTTGACTTGCAGAATGCATTAACTCTTGTAAATCTTTAGATTCTGCCCAATCAGGAAAAGAAGACTTTTTGTTTAAGGAGTTCCATGGTATGTTGCAGACATTTCAGCATATGGAACTGACAATTTAGTGCCCTGATAGTAGCTGAGGTATGTACTTTTTTAGCCCATCTGTCCAATGCTCGGGAATCCCTGTGAGGGGGTGGGATTCTTAGCAGAGGTTGCTTTAATCCCTTTTGGCCCTTGAGAAATGACCACAGGGTCAGCTGTAGGATTTTTAAAAAGATATTTGTGTGAGTCAGGGACTCTGTAGTACCAGTCTGGTTTTCTGGGAGCTGGAGGAAGGGCGTCAGGAGTAGAGCTGCATTAGAGGAAAACATCCTCCACAACATTCAGGACTGGGGGATGGGCCAATGGTCTGTGTTGTGGAAGATCTAGGAATTCCCTGAGTCTCTTTTTAGACTGAGGGTAGTCCTCACTCTCCCATTGGAAATGCACCCTTAAAGTATGCAGGGTTTCCCCAAAGGAAAAATCCTCTGGGGAAGAGGCTGAAGGAATGGAATCCTCTGCATCAGAATCCTCATAAGTGGAGAGAGGTTGCATGTCTTCATATTCAGATGCATCAAATTCATCTGACTCTTGTTCAGACAAAACTACAGGGGACAGATCTCTTTTCCTTTTGGAGGAGGTAGCTTGGCTTCCCCTGATCAGCATGATAAGGTCTTCCGCCATTTTAAGCATTTGAGACTGAGGCGAAGTAGCAGGCGCCTGAGAGTGGGTCGTCGGTTTCATGGGTGTAGTTCGTACCCTGGGCCTAAGAAACTCTGTTGTTTTTGAAAGAATGGTAGTCGCGAAAGAAGACTGTGTCGAAATTCAGTAGTGTGAAGGACTTCCTCGGAAGCTGGTGCCTTTTCAGCGGCTCCAGACCCATCCAAGGTAGAGACGACTGCAGGATCCTTAGTCGAAGAAGAGTTTTGCGGCATACTGGACTCCAAAAGGGTCTTGGTAGCAGCCTGCGAATCAACAGAAGCGGGCATCAGAGGCTGTGAAAGAGCATCACTGAGTACCGGAGAACTGATAACTAGCTTAATGGAAGCTTCGTTGGTAGGTTTGGACCTGTGTGGTCTGTCTCCCTTTATCTTTACGTTTTTTTGGAAGATCTGCTGTCGGATGGCTTACAAAAGCCATAGCGGAATTCAAGGACTGCAAGCGAAAATATCTGGCTACAATAAGGGCCACACGAAGGATAGTTCTGGCATTGAACAAAGCACAAAAGCGACAAACTACAGTTGTGTACACTTACCATAAATGTAGATGTTAGAGTGTATTCACTTTTGCAGTCATTACATTTGGGGTATCTGCTTGCAGTAGCCCTCAGTCGGCCTGGTTAACAAAGTCTTGGGTCCCGCATCAGTTGCTGTCCCTTCTTCCATGACGTCAGGTTGTCAGGGGTATAAAACATGCAGCCGACACCATTACATCAGTTTTTCTTGCCCCAGATGTCAGGTGCTCCCCTAATGGGGAGCAATTAAATCTATAATACAAGGATATACCTCCAACAAAAAAGCAAATACACCAAAAAGCTTTCTGAACATAATGAGAGTAGAGTTATAGCCAAAAAGAAGAAAGGGGGCTGGAGGTAGGGTAACCAGGACTGCAACAGTGAATACACTCGAACATCTACATTTATGGTAAGTGTACACAACTGTACTATGTTCTTCATGTTTCACTGTTGCAGTAATTACATATGGGTAGATTCCCAAAGCTAAGGTTGGGAGGAGGAATTTAAATAGAACTAGGACCAGCAAGACTGCAGTGGCAAAACCAGCTCTGGATTTAAAGAAAATTGGCAAATGATAATACTTGGTGAAAGTATGTACAGAACTCCAGGTAGAAGCTTCTAGGATGTCCCTTGTAGGGCCGCCCCTGAGAAAGGCTGTAGAAGTAGAATGCAGCCCTGGTAGAATGGGGTCTGATGCCCTGTGGGATAGGTTTTCCATGGTGCTTATAGCAGAAATGAATGCAGTGGCCTATCCATTTTGCAATGTTTTGCTTTGAAATAGCTTTCCTCTCTGTCCCTACAGCAAATGCCACAAGCAGTTGTTCAGATCTCCTTTGAGGTTTAGTCCTGTCCAACTAGAATCTAAGTTGTCTGTGCAGATCTAAGGAGTGCAGTATCCGTTCCCCTTTGTTCTGTGGGTTAGGAAAGAAGGTAGGCAAATGAATGGACTGATTAAGGGCCACACTGGATACCACCTTGGGCATGAAGGAGGGACTGGTTCTGAGGGGCACCCTGTCTGCATGAAAGATGATGAAAGGCTCCACTGCCATAAGGGCCTGTAACTCAGATACCCTTCTTGCAGAAGTGATTGCTAAAAGGAAAGCGGTTTTCCAGGAAAAGAATTTTAAATCTGCAGTAGCAGCTGGCTCGAAAGGAGAAAGAGTGAGTTTCTCCAAGACAAAGTTAAGGTCACAGGCTGGAACTCTCCTCGGTGGCCTTAAATTTTTGGCCCCTCTGAGGAACTGCTTGAGCAGTGGGTGAGAGAAGAGGGGAGGCTCTGTGCTATAATGAGCTGAAATGGCTGAGGCATGAATTTTGATGGAGGAAAAGGACAAGCCGTTATGAAGAATCTCAGTCAAATACTGTAGATTCTGAGGTAAATTGGGCACTGCTGCGCTCATCCCTTGAGACTGGTTCCAGGTACATCCATTTTGCAGCATAAGATTTTCTAGTGCTCTGCCTCCTAGCCTCTAAAATGATATCCATCACTGATTTACTGATGGGTGGTAAAGGAGAGATTAGGTAATTAACCAGGCTGCTAGGTTCAGGGTTTGCAGCTGAGGGTGCAGAATCTGGTCCTCCTACTGAGACAAGAGGGAAGGAGAGTCTGAGGCAGGTGCCATGGGACCAAGCGTGACACACTGCGCAGTGTTGGGTGTGGCCAGTCTGGTGCACTTAAAATCATCCTTGGTGTGTCTTGTTTGATCTTTAGTAGTACCTTGGAGAGCAGAGGCAGAGGAGGAAAGGCATAAACTGATAGTTTGTGGGGAATCCTTGTGCAAAATTTGTCCAATTAATGGTTCTGGGGGGAAGCAAACAGGTCTATATCTGGGCTCCCCCATTTGCTTGTCAACATGTTGAAAATCCTTGGTTCCAGTTTCCACTCGTGTGGGTCCATGAGGTTTCTGCTTAGTCCATCTGCCAGTGTATTTAGTTTTCCTGGCAGGAATTGAGCTTGTAGATTCATGTGGTAGTTCAAGGCTGTGTTCCACAATGCCATGGCTAGTCTGCAGAGGGGGTAAGAGTGAGTGCCCCCCTGCTTGTTCATGTACCACATGACCATGGTGTTTTCCCGTCTTTACCATTAGTTGTCCTGGAAGAATGTGAAGGCTGTCAGAGGATTCTGTACATCTAACATTTCCTTTTGATTTATGTGTAGGTGGATTTGACTTTGGTTCCATTTGCCCTGAATGCACTTCCCTGCCAGGTGAGCCCCCCACGCATAGTCTGATGAGTCTGTTGCTAAGGTTTGGGTGGCAGGGGGTAGTGTGAATGGAAGTCCCTTGTTTTGGTGGCAGGCCTCTGCCCACCAAAGGAACTCTAGGTGTAGGCAAGGTATGATGGGAATCATAGCTTCTAGATCCTGTGAATGTTGACACCATAGGCTTTTGAGATACCATTGTAGTTTCCTCATATGCAGCCTTGCATATGGAATTAGAAGAATGCAGGAGGCCATGAACCCCAAGGCTTGCAGTATTTGCCTTGCAGATAACTGGGTTTTTGTGGCCACTTGTTTGAAGTAAGTTGTCAAATGAGTCAGTTTTTCTGGCGTGAGGAAAGCAATCTGGGAAGTTGTTTTCAAGCTTGCTCCCAGGAATACAATTTGTTGACAGGGTACCAGGTGTGATTTCTTTTCATTTATGGTGTACCCCAGACAAGTCAGTACCCTTTGAACAAAGGCCAGATGATTCAAAAGTATGTCCTGGTTTTCTGCCTGAATTAGACAATCGCCCAGGTATGGATATATTTGAATATTTTTTGCCTGCAGAATGCAATGACTAGAGCTAGGCACTGTGAATACCCTGGGCGCAGTAGATAGGCCAAAGGGCAGTGCAGAGAACTGATAGTGCATGTAGCCTGCTTTGAAGTGTAGGTATCTTCTGCAAGACTCCCTGATAGGGATGTGCAGGTATGCTTCTTTTAAGTCTAGTGTTGCCATCCATGCATCTTTGCTTAGCATAAGAAGCAGCTGGTGAAGAGTCAGCATCTTGAATTTTGGAATCACCAGAAAGGTATTTAGAGTAGAAAGGTACAAGATAGGATGCCATGTATTGCCTTTTCTGGGTACCAGAAAAAGTCTCTAATAGAAACCTTGTCCCTTTTCCTCTTCTGGTACCAACTGAATAGCCCCCAAGCTTAAGAGAGTACTTGATTTTGGGCCTCTGTCCACTGATTTGGGGGTAGATCTGGCCACCTGCTTGGTGTTGGTAAGGTGTGGAAGTGAAATCTGTATCCTTGGGACACTATATTTAAAACCCATTTGTCCTTGGTAATGAGTTCCCAGTTTTTGGCCTACAGACCAATCTTTCCGACTAAAGGAGCATTCAGTTGGGAAGTGCTTCGAAGTTTTAAAAGCAAGTCATTGAGGCAGTTTTCCATAGCGGGGAGTCTTAATACTCCCTGATTTGGGTGCGGAAACCCCCACTGCTTAGTCTTGTGTGTCCCCTGGGACTGAAACCTGGGGTTTCTGCTGTGTCTGGGTTTGGCTTGAGAAGACCTGGAAGGGGCTGGAAAGGACCAATTCTTAGAGGGTCAGTTCCTACTAAATCTAGGATGCTGAACTTCTAAGAAATCTTTAACAGTTAGCATAGATTTAGCTTTATCTTCCATCTTTTTAAGAACTTCCTCAGCCTTGTTGCCAAACAGGCGGTCCTGATTTAAGGGAGCATCCAACAATTTAGCTTTAACATAATTAGGCAAAGATTGCTCCTTAAGCCAAGCATGCCTTCTGAGCACACACCCAGTAACAGCAGCCCTGCAAGAGGCCTCTAATGAATCAAATCCACATTGCAAAGTATGTTTTCCAACCTGTTCATTAGAATGCATTAAATTGTGTAATTCTTTATTTTCCGCACAGTCAGGAATCAACATCATTTTCTGTTTAAGCAATCCAACAACATGTTGCTGATACTTTAACAGACGAAACTGGCAGCTTAAAGCCCTAATGGCCAAGGCTGCAGAAGTGTAAACCTTCTTACCCCATCTATCCAGCACCCAAGGAGTCTCCATCAGAAGGGGTAGGATTTTTAGCAGTAGAAGCCTTAATGCCCTTGGGTCCCTGTGAAATAGTCTCTGGATCCAGAATAGGACTTGTGTGAATCAGGAACCTTGTAATATCGGTCAGGTTTTCTGGGAGCAGGAGGCAAAGAATCAGGGGCCAAACAAGATTCCGAAAAAGCATCATCAACAATGCCTAGTACAGGAGGAGTAGCTAAAGGCCTATGCTGAGGCAGGAGTAAGAAATCCCTAAGCCTTTTTTGAATCCGAGAAATCCTGGCTTTCTCAGTGGAAATGCTCTCTTAGAGTATGTAAGGTTTCACCAAAAGAAAAATCCTCTGAAGGGGAAGCAGAGGGAATACAGTCTTCTGCATCAGAATCCTCATAAGTAGATAAGGACAAATCCAGATCATCAGAAGAATCCGAAAAATCAGAATCCTCAGAAGATTTGTAAACAACTTCAGTCCTAGGTCTCTCAGAAAGGGGAGGTTGGCTTCCCCTGACTAGAGTTATAAGATCTTCAGCCATTCTTATTATTTGTTTTTTAGGCATAGAGGCCTGAGCATGTGGCCTGGGTGTCTGTTTTTTAGGCATCGTTCGAGATTTAGGCCTAAATGAAGAAGGAGGCGTTGGTTTAATATGAAAGTCCGTAGGCCTCAATACACCCTCAGAAGCCGGTGCCTGCACAGTGGCTCCGGACCCATTCGCAGGTTCCATAGTTGAAGCATCTCGCGGCATACTGGACTCCGAATGGGTCTCAGTAGAGGCCTGTGAATCAGAAGTAGCGGGTATCAGGGGCTGCAAAACTGCCTCATTGAGTACCGGTGAACTGGCGACTGGCTTAGGAAAAGCGTCGTTGGCAGTTTTGGACCTCGGCGGCCTGTCTCTGTCTTTCTTTGCGTTTTTTCAAAATCCCGGTAGTCGGATGGCTAACCGACAACATTTGGATAACAGAGAAACAAAATATTTAGAGGCAAAAATATATCGACTGATAGTGCGCTGATTAAATAAAGCACAAAACCGACAGCAAGGCACGTCGTGGTCAGGGCCTAAGCAAGCAATACAGTACGAATGAAAATCTTTATGGGGTATTTGCTTTCCACAAGTAATGCAATTATTAACTTTTACTTACATCGGTAAGGTGCAAGAAAACGTTTCCCCAACAGGGTACTTAGCTTTATTTGAAGACTTCGGTTCTGAAACTCGAAATTTCAGGAGTCAGCCAACCGGCAGTTGCGAACTGCTTCTGCTTCGGGCACCGCACAGCAAGAAAGACTGATGTAATGGGTTCGGCTCTATGTTTTATACCCCTGACGACCTGACATCATGGAAGAAGGGAAAGCAACAGACGCAGGACCCAAGACTTTGTTAATCAGGCCGACTGTGGGCTACTGCAAGCAGATAACCCAAATGTAATGACTAAAACAGTGAAACACAAAGAACATCGGGGGGTGTTGTGGTCTGGGCCTAAACAAGTGATGCAGTAAGAGTGGAAGTCTCGGTGTGGTATTTGCTTTCCACAGGCGAGTCAATTATTAACTTTTTCTGACATTGGTTAGTGCAAGAAAAAAGGATCCCCAACGGGGTACTTAGATTTAGAAGACTTCAAGTTTAATTCGGTAGACGAAAACTAGGGTAGCGGCCGACTGGCATTCATGCGAACTGCTTCTGGCTCCACGGCAAGAAAGACTGATGTAATGCCGTTGGCTGCCTTACTTTATACAACTGACGACCTGATGTCAGTCCTCAAACAGCAACCGATGCAGAAATACTAAGTCTCTGGTATTCGGGCAGGCCGAGGGCTACCCTGGCAGGGATAACCCAAATGTGATGACTGCAACAGTGAAACACAAAGAACATCTTTCCTCTGCCAGTTCCTTTTTTGTGGCCACTACTACCACCATGGCATCTACTGCCAATCCCTTTGCCCAAAACTGATAATCCTGTGGTGCAATAAAACTTTTGTCTGGTCTCTTGGCGATGTGTTCAATGGCGTTAGGATCCTTCCACGCCATGGTGTCAGAAGAGGACAAATCCTGTATAGGTGACTCCTGCAGTTTTGACACTCACTGTCCACGTGTTGGAATTGGTTGAGGCTCTGGACGAGGGGAAGGGCCGGGAAACTGCTCCGACCAGGTTACAGCCAACTGAATACCCAGAAGGAACAGAGCCCTCTCCATGGTCTGGAAAGCTGGTCCCCGAACAGTGAAGTGAGCCTAAAACTGAGGAAGACCATCTTAGAACCATGGTCTCCATTGTTCCATAGAAACCGCTCCCAAAGCCAAAGCCGGGGTCAAGCAAATTAGTGCCAAAGCCTTGAGGTGCAGGGATGGCTCAGAAAAAACTGGAGTAAAGTCCTGCCCCTCAGAATCAACAGTGTAGCCATGACCCCAAGAGGTCTCTGTCATTAAAAGGGCTGAAGAGCTCAAGCTAAAGATTGGTACCGGATATAAAGACCTAGCTGGGACCAAAAGAGTTGGCGCTGGGATCTCCAAGTCCTCAATGGAGGAAGTAGGAGGAAGACTAAGTGGAGTCGAAGAAGGAAGGGTTCTGGCACTGAGGACACAGCTGAAAATCCCTTGGCTGCAAGGAGCTGATCTATCAATTTCAACACATTTGATTCAGTCAGGCTCTTGGTGGAATGAACAGAATGGGTAGAAGGGGATATTGGTCACTGAAAAAAGAGGCTAGGTAACTGACCTGCAAAAGAGTCAATAGATGGGGAGTATATGGTCCTAGGATGATCTAGGAATGAAAATTCAGCACTTTCAGCTGGCACCGAAGACACTGGCACCAAAGAAATAGATGGCAGCTGTGGTCTGGCCTTGGGTATGTGCCGACAATTTTGGCACTAGTGAGGAAGAAACTGTCCGCTATTAGGAGGTCAGTACCAAAGAATCTTCTAAGGTCCATATGGGTTCCGCAGAAGCACAGGGAACTGACAGTTTAAATCTCTTAGTCATCAGGGCAGAGGGAGAAGATGACACCGACAGAGTCCTTCTTGGACTTGTCAATCTTCGAAGAAGAGGAGGAGGAATGGAATGAAACTTCAGGTTTACATTTTGAGTCGTGACCAGAGATGGCCTCTTCAAAGGCAGACTTTATCATCCCTTTCAAAATTAACTTATTTTTTCTTGCAACCAGGACCCGATGACTGAAGCTGTGGCAGATAGAGAAATCTGTAAGTGCACCAGCCCAGGCAGTAAACACAGAGAGCGCCCATCAAAAAAAAGAAGTTATGTCTTACCATAACATTCCATCTGTGCTGCTGATCTTCTTTCATTCATTACTGATGGGTTATTGGTTCTGTCCTCGGAACCGAGGCGACCATATATCAAGCTCGTGTCAGCCAAAAACTCTCGAGCCAAGGTCCTACCAAGAATGTTCTGCTCCCTGTTACCTCAGATCGAGTTTGTAAGTTGAAAGACAAAAGTAAAGGCTGCCTCTGGTCACAACAGACCTACAATAAAGGAGTATACGAGATCATCCAGGAACCTCCGTAGGGGGACAGAGGGTGAGGAGTAATTAATGATGGAAGATCAACACAGATGGAATGTTATGGTAAGACATAACTTCTTTATATAATGTTGTTAATCTTCGTTCATTTCTTACTGATGGGACAGAGTCCCCAGCTACTTGTATCCCTGGGTGGCCCTCATGGATGGACATTCCTGAGCACCATGGAGCCAAAAGAAGCTCTACCTCTACAGGCCAAATCCAATTTGTAATGAAGAATAAAGGTATGAGGTTTGGCCCAAGTCGCAGCTGAGCAAATATCATTGAGGGAAGCCTTAGCACAGAAAGCTGCTGAAGTCGCCACAGACCTTGTAGAATGTGCTTTCACTCTGTAAGGCAAGGTGACATTGTTCTTGTCATAGATAAAGGTAATGCAATTTCTCAACCACGAAGCCAATGAAACTTTTGAGACAGGATGACCTAGTCTTGGTCCAGAAAAAGCCAGAAATAGCTGGTCTGATTTATGGGTAGATTTTGTTCTGTCCAGATAAAATCATATTTGTCTATGAACATCCAAGGAGTGCAGGCAGTACTCTCCCTACTTAGAGGGGTTAGGAAAAAATACTGGAAGGTCAATAGACTGGTAGGCTTGCTAGTTGTTGCTGAAGCACCTACCAAGAGGAGAAAATGCTGAGAGAAGAAAAGGAGCCACTTTTGTGATTTTAAGTATTTTCGTCTGATTTTTAGTTAAGTTTTACTGCTTTGCTGCCTACTTTTTGGCATTTTCCGGCTTGCTAAAGTTTATATCTGTAACAGTAACAGTACTTGGAACACATCTAGAACCCGTTTACTGCATTTCCTGTGTTGCACTTAATTTAAAATCGTTTTTTTCTCTAAAAACTACATTTTACCTGATTTTGGCCTAGCACTCAAGTGTGGGGTCATTCATTGCACTGTTGTCATTATTTTGCTGCTTGTGTATCTCTGCTACCTTTAAACTACAACAACAACAAAAAAAAATCTAGGTTTTTTCCCACTTTCTGAAAGTTAAGAAAGTTCAGTTACAGATTTGCTGTTCTGAACTGTTTGGAAGTTTCTAGAAGGCCAGTGCTTGCTTGGGCTAAAGGGAAGTCTCTGTGTTCACCAGTGGGAGTGGTAAACACTGAACAGCCTGCCTGTCCCTGGAGGAGTGGTTACTACCGAAGAAGCTGCAGTTTTATTGGCCATTTTGGGTCAATTCTAAACTCCTTGATCTCTCTCTCTTAAAACCCTACAACTCTCCTTTTGCGCGGTTTTGCACTTTGAGCAGAGTCGGGCAGCGCCGCCTAAACAGGTTTAAACTATTCCAGGCTCCACAAAGTCTGTTCTTCACTTTTTCCCTTAGAACTGTTCAAACTCTCAAAGTAATCACTCCATTCTCTTTCTAAAGCCCTGCATTTGCTCAGCTCTTATAAGGAAACACTAACTAAAGTACTACACCCTCCTTGACTTCTCATAAATATTAGGCTCCGATTGGTCCTTCCTGATCAAGTGAAAAATCAGTTCCCTTCCCTAATCTGATCAGTAAAAAAACAGTTCCCTATACTAATCTGGTATGTCCAAGGGTCAGTTTCAAGGTTACTCTCCAGTCCAGCTGGTGAATCTGGGAATTTTGAGGCAATGTTACAATTGCCTTATGTACACAGACAACCTTCTCCTCCTTCCAACAAACTCTAATACATGTGAGAGATGCAGTTACCCAGCCAAACTGGAGGCAGAGCTCTCTCAACCCAAGACTGGCACAGTCAGTCAGGAGGAAAAGGTAACCACCCACACCACAAATCCAGTCTCACACAGACCTATTGCATCTGCATACCAAACACAAATGCACAAAAGTATACTCGGAGGCTCTAAATAAAAATCTGCCTAAACAGCAAAGACCTCCTAAGCAGATATCCAAGCAACAGCCATCCCTCAACAATACCCACGAATCACATATCTCACAAAATCAGTGTGCCTCACAGTCACAGCCCTTAAGGCCAAACACACCAAATACACTTGTCATAGGGGACTCTATTGTCCGGCACACTGACGTCCTGCTCACCAGACTGAACAAAGAGAAGGTCACTGTAAGCTGCCTGTCGGGTGCAAGGATCCGCCACATAACGCAGCACTCAGGTCACTCCAAAGCAAGTACAAGTATGACTCCGTCATTGTCCATGCTGGTGTGAATGACCTGAGATGTACCTCCCTGGACAACATGGAGAGACAGAGGAGCTCTCTGACCATGTAGCCCAGGCTGGTATGACCCTGACCTTGAGTAGCATCTTGCCCTCACCAAGAATGATGTCACAGTATAAAGACAAAATGATCAGTTTCAACAATTGGCTAAAGTATTGGTGTCATTCAAAGGGGATCCAGTGTCTGTCAGCCTGGGATGACATGCTCGACAAGCCACTTTGCTTCGCTAGGGACGGCTTGCACCCGTCACCCTTAGGCTTTCATATACTGGCCAAGGCTCTTGCCACCCCCATAGTGCATAGTGCCTTTTTTAGGCAAGGCTCAAAGGACAAACCCACCTCCATAGACAACCCAAGGATAAAAAAACTAAAGGTAATGCTACTCAATGCCAGAAGTCTAAACCTCAAGATGCACGCACTCGAGGCTCTCCTCAGTATGGAGAAAATAGATGTCTGTGCAGTAACAGAAACCTGGTTCAAGGCTCCTGAGAGCACCCCAGCACTACCAGGTTATAACTCATACCATGCGTTTCGGCCCCAAAACTCGGACCGAAGCACAAAAGGAGAGGGAGTATCTATATTCAAAGATACCTACACCTCCAGGTTAGTGGCACTGCACGAAGCATCGGAAACCATCCATGTGCAACTAACAGCGGGCAAAACTGCCTTTCAGTTTGTAGCCTGCTACAGAACACCCTCCCTATTACAGGAACCCCACTTGGCATTCCTGAGAACACTGGAGAATATGAAGGTCTCTCCAAACACTATGTTATTGGGTGACTTCAACTACCCAAACATTGACTGGGAAAACTACTCAAGCCCAACACCCTCGCCCAACAGTTCCTTGAATTTATAAACTCTAACGCAATGGAACAACTGGTCACCACTCCCACAAGAGGGAACATATTGGACCTGGTCATCATCAACATGGGGACTCTGTTCCACACCAGAGGTAAACTCCTCATTGGCAAGATCAGACCATAAACAAATTTCCCTGGACATCCATATCCCGTCCGCACCCCCAGCCAAGGAAATCACTGTAAAGAATTTCTCAAAAGCCAACTTTGCACTTCTCAAGACTGAGGTGGAATCCTTCAAAGCCCCTGGGCCAGAGGATAATACAGCCCAATCCGCAGAATCTTTTACAAATGCATTCTATGAGCACCTGCAGGAATGCATGGATCGTGCTACCCCAAATAAAACCAAGACTCAGTCCTCCAAAAACAGGAGACCGGCCATAAATAAGCTATACAAATAGAAGGAGGAAGCTACTACATGAAACAGCAAAATCCCAAAAAGGGAAGGCATCTCTGATCAGTATTATCAAGAAACTTCGATCCCTCATAAAATCATCAAAGGCCAGTTTCGAAAGAAAAATTGCCTAGACACTAAAGATAATCACAAGGCCTTCTTTAGTTATGTCAGGAACATGGGCGGAAACTCCCAGATATGCTCTGAATTGCTGCATAACGGTACAAAATATACCGAACCTACAGACATAGCCAACATCCTGGCAGACAGATTCTGTGCAAACTTCTCCCCCCCTTCCCCCCCAAAGGAGCAAATGCTTATCCCAACTGAATGTAACCTCCCTGACATCACAGATGCACAGGTGAAAGCTGCCCTCTCCAAAGCAAAAAACACAGCATCTATGGGACCGGACGGTATCCCAGGCTGTGTCTTACACTAGCTCCAAGAAGAACCGAACCCTCACATTAAGTCACTGTTCAAACTTAGCCTTACTACAGGATATGTACCCAAAGAATGGCGTACGGCTACAGTGGTCCCACTCCACAAAGGTGGTGCCACAACGGACCCCGGAAACTATCGCCCCATATGCCTGACTAGTCTGGTCTGTAAAGCTATGGAGCGTATTATCATGGAACTCATAAACAAAGACATTGGGAGCCTCCAGACACTGGACCCTACCCAATTCGGCTTTGTTAAGGGCAGATCTTGCCTCTTAAACCTAGTTGATTTCTTTGAAACAGTTACCAAAGCCATAGATGAGGGCAAGGTAGTCCACACAGCCTACCTGGACCTCGCAAAAGCCTTCGACACAATACCCCACTCGGGCATCATAAATAAGCTTACCAGCTTAAATATCAACCCCTATATCACAAGATGGGTTGCAAACTGGCTCAGAGATAAAACCCACATGGTCAGAATCGCAGGTGCCATGTCTGAATCCAAACCAGTTACAAGTGGCGTCCCACAGGGCTCAGTTCCGGGACCTCTCTTGTTCGGTATATACTTCTCTGAGGTTCAGGCTAACATGGGGGGATTATGGCTGACAAAGTTCGCAGATGACTGCAAACTGGGGGCCATAATCGAATCTCCAGCTGACACAAGCATCCTCCAAAAGGGTCTCACAGAGACGGATGCTTGGTGCCAGAGCCACGGCCTCAAGCTAAATGCTAAAAAGTGCATAGTCATCCCCTTTGGGAAAAACAAGGTGCCCACAAATTACCAAATAGGTGGTAATCCATTAAGTACGGAAGAAATAATTAGAGATTTGAGGACCAATGTAGATAGTAATCTCTCCTTTGATAATCACGTTGCCAAAGTGGTTAGAAAGACCTTCTATATAGCCCATCTTATCATGAAAGGGTTCGCATCTAGATCAAGAGAGGTCATTGTGCCACTCTACTTGTCACTCATCAGGCCCATAATTGAATACAATGCCCCTTTTGGGATGTACCTTACCCGACACCTGCAGCAACTGGAGAGACCCCAAAAGTACCTCACAAAAAGGATCATGGGCTACAAGCAGATGTCCTATGCAGCTCAACTAAAGAAACTCTAGCTCTACTCAGTTGCTTACCGCCCACTCATAGGCAATCTATGCCTGACATACAAAGCCATGTCAAACCCAGAATTAATGGACATGCTCCACCTCAAAAAATCCAAGTCCCTTACAGTTACACGGTCCAGGGACCTAAACTTCAGCACAAAAATAAATAGGACATGCTGAAGGGACAGATTCATTTCCCAGAGGCTCCCCCTCACTCTGGAATAGAATCCCAATTCATGTTAGACATAGCCCCTCACTGACCCTCTTCAAGCGAAATATGGACGCGTGGATGGGAAATCGCAAATTCACCCCTGGGATCTCTTGTGTCCCTGCTAGACAGAGGCACAGTAAACTAATCTTAAAAAAGGGTACCTTCTGTGACCTACTTTAGAGAGGCACAGTAGGCTAATCTAATAGGGAGGCGGAAGCCAAATACACTCTGGCTAGGCTTATAAATGCCCTAGGGCAGATAGCCTAGTATCTACCTATGAACCTGTGATAGACCGCTCTGACACCACTTTTGGTAAAAAGGAAGAATTAGTTCTCAGTGATACCCTATCCTTATGGAAGATAAGACAGGGAGGTTATATACATAAGGCTTGAAGTTCTGACAAGCGTCTGGCTGATGTGATTGCAATCAGAAAAAGTTTTCCATGAGAGATACTTTAAAACACATGATGACGCAGGTTCAAAGGGGGGAGCTGTTAGGGCTTGCAGGACCAAGGCCAAATCCCAAGGTTGTACGGGTTCTCTAAGGGGTGGTTTTTACGTGAAGAACCCCCTTCAAAAAAGTTTTACAGAGTCTATGTGACATGAGGAAAGAATGCTGAAAACCAATGTGGAAATTTGAAATGGCAGCTAAATGCACACGAATAGTAGAGGCAGACACCCCAGAGTGGAAAAGATGTGATAAGTAATCTAAAACCACCGAAACTGGGGCTGACAAGGGGTCTAATTGTTTATTCTATGCCCATAGAGAAAACCTTTTCCATTTATTAAGATAGATTAGTCTGGTGGATGATATGAGATGCAATAAGAATATTGTGCACTGGGGATGAGAGGTTTTCCTGCCTGGCAATCACTGGAAGTGGAGAAACCAAACTATCAATTTCAGGGTTGTTAGACTGGGGTGAGTCAGACCCTGCAGATGGGAGATCAACGTTTGGGATAGATTGAAGATCCACTGTTAATCTAGCAGGTGAGGCCAGAAGAAGGGGAACCAGACTTGTCAAGGCCAATAGGGAGCAATGAGGATCACTTTGATTTTCAACTGCCGTGCTTTTTTCAGAAATTGGGAGATGAGGGGGAGAGGAGGATAAGCATAAAGTAGGCTCAAGGGCCAAGTGTGGACTAGAGCATCTCTCTGACTGTCCCCAAGGGGGGATCGGGGAAAAATAGTTGCTGCACTTGTAGTTGGTTGGGGAGCGAATAGATCACAGCAAGGCTGGCCCCAGTGGTTTAAGATTTCTGCCGGTATCAAAGGGTTGAGGGACCACTTGTGAGGTTGTAGAATGCACCTGCTCAATTTGTCCACTATCACGTTGGAGCTTCCGGGAATGTGCATTGGAATTAGAAAGCAGTTGGAAGCCATCGCCCATTGTCATATTCTCAAGGCCTCCTGGCATAACGGATAAGATCTGGTGCCCCCTTGCTTGTTGATGTACCAGACCAATTACATGTTGTCTGACTGGATCACAATAGTCCCTGATGGAAGGATGAAATGGAATGCTTGCAACGCTAGTAGCACCGACCTCAGTTCCAGGACACTGATATGCAAAAGGGCCTCTGTCTCTGACCAGGTGCCTAGGACCAAGTTTCTCTGACATAGCCCCCACCCCACCCCATCAGGGAGGCGTCCGTGGTCACCATAGCTTTCGGCTGATGGGGGCTGAAGGGGCAAGACCACTGTTGGGGATTTTGAGATGTCCACCAGAGTAAATCTTGCTTAGGTTCATAGATTAGTACTAAGCTAACTGCCCTTGTGAGCCTTTTTAAGCCTAGCCAATTATCCCATGTGAGACTCAAACCCTGCACCTTGTGTTTGTAAGGCAAACACCTTAACCATTAGGCCACCCTCCCAACTTACACTTATCTGAAAAGACAAAGGATGTTGTAGAGGGTAACACTAAGTGAGAAGTAACCACTGAAGGAGCCTCATGTGGAATCTGGCTACAGGAACAAAGGTGATTGAGGCTGACATTGACCTCAAGAGTTGGAGTATAGATCAAGGGGGAGACTTGTGGTGACAAAGCAGCGGCTGAACCTGTTGCCTTATTCTTTGAAGCCTGTGGTCGGGAAGAGATGCTGTGCAATTTCTCGTGTCCAACAGTACCCCCATGAATTCTAAGGACTGGGCTGGGGTCGTGTTGGACTTCTCCCAGTTTATAGTAATTCCCAGGCATTGTGCTGTGAGGAGAGTGTAGTGCAAGGCTTCTTCCAGTATATGTTTGGTGGGGGCAGTGAGGAGCCAGTCGTCTAGATATGGAAACACCTGGAATCCTTGAAGTTGCAAGTGAGCGATAACCACTGACATGCATTTGGTGAACACTCTGGTGGCTGTAAAGAGATTGAAGGGCAGTGCTCGAAATTGGTAGTGACTGGCTCCTATGTGGAAGCAGAGGTATTTTCTTGAGCGTTCGTCCATTTTTATGTGGTAATACACATCTTGAAGATATACAGAGCACATCCAATCACCTTCTTCCAAAAAAGGAAGGATAGACTGAACCTTGACCATCTGGAATGTCTCTGTTTTTACTAATTTGTTCAGTGTGCTGAGATCCAGAATTGGTCTCTAGTCCCCTGTCTTTTTTGGAACTAAAAAGAACCTCGAGTAAAAAAACGGATCCCATCTGGTCTGGGGGGGACCATTTGGATGTCTTTTTTTTGTAGCAGCTTTTCGATTTCATGTGAAGCTTCATTTCTGAGCTTTGGCCGGCTAAGATCTAGCTGTATTCAACTGGACGTATAAGAGAATTTAAGTACCTTTTATCTGCACTTTTTTCAAATACAGCATTTTAATTGCTTTATTTGTGTTGCATTGAATATTAACTGAACCGGAAGTTTTGACTCTCTTTTTTCAGTTAGTTCTCCACCCACCCTCCCTGTTTTTGTTTTGGTGTTAATCTTGGCGTCTTTGAAACTGCCTGCCCCTCTTGTAAATTTGTGTTTGGATACTCCTTCTATGCTCATCTCATTTGCTCACTCAACTGAGTGCAGTGAGATCATATTCTGATTTCAGGCACTCCTAATGTGTACAAAGAGACCATCTGGAAAAAAAAATTTTAAGCTGGTTTCCTGCCTTTCCTGTACGTGGTCTAGTCTGCAGTATTCTGAGCCCCCAAGCCTTTGTGTGTTGGAGGGAAGCCTTCTAGCTTAATTTTGTTTCTTAGAACTAGCCAGTTTTCTAGTTTCAGCACTCAAATCTGTTTCTTTGAACTCAGCACTTGTTCAGAACTCGTAAGCACTAAATAAGCTGCAAATTACTACAGCACTCAACTTTCCTCACTTGTCTAGAGGAAAGCAGTTTTTAGTACTTAATAAATAAGCACCTATCCAGGCGTGTCTAAGGGTCAGCTCCCGGTGATTTCTCCAGTCTACCTGATGCACCTGGGCATCTTGGGGCAATGCAGCAATTGCCTCATGTATACAGACAACCCTCTCCTCCCACCACCCAACACTACAAACTGTGAGAGGTGCGCTTATATAGCCAAATTGGAAGCAAAGCTCTCTTCACCCAAGACTGGTCTAGACAGTCAAGAGGAGAAGGTAAACACTTGCACCACACCACACAGACCCTCAAAAAGTACAGTTGTGTACCTACCATAAATGTAGATGTTCGAGTGTATTCACTGTTGCAGTCATTACACTTGGGTTATCCGCTGGCAGGGTACCCGCAGTCGGCCCAATTTCCAAAGTCTTGGTCCGGCGTCGGTTGCTGTCGCCTCTTCCCTGACGTCAGTGCACCAGGGCTATAAAAGATGAAACCAACGCCATTTTCTTCAGTTTTTCTTGCCCCAGATGTCAGGTGCCCCCAGATAGGAAGGCTGGAAAAATAAAATTATGCCAAAAAGCATGCATGTACTAATATAAACATTTTCTTCATCTACAAGCAAGTACACCACATAGGTTGTATAGAGTTGAGAAGTACAGAGAAGTCCCAGCAATAAAAAGAGGAATGGTGGGTGGGTAACCTGGACTGCAGCAGTGAATACACTCAAACATCTGCATTTATGGTAGGTACACAACTGTACTATGTTCATAGTGTTTCACTGTTGCAATCATTACACTTGGATTGAATTGGATTTAGAGAGGCTACCAGGCCCTGCAGGACTGCAGTGGCAAAGCCTGCTCTGGATTTAGAGTAGAGAGGTAAGTGGTAGTGCTTGGTGAAAGTGTGCACTGAGCTCCAGGTTGCAGCTTCTAAAATGTCTTTGGTTGGTACTTCTCTGAGAAAGGCTGCTGAAGTGGCTGCTGTTCTGGTAGAATGTGGCCTAATGACCTTAGGCACTGATTTGCCATGTTGTGCATAACAGAAGCGGATGCAGTGTCCTATCTATTTTGAAATTATCTGCTTTGTGATAGGTTTTCCTTGTGATCCTGCAGCATAGGCTACAAACAGTTGCTCAGTTTTTCTGAAAGCTTTTGTTTTGTCCAAGTAGAATCGTAGCTGTCTGTGTATATCCAAAGCGTGCAGAAGTCTCTCCCCTTTATTCTGGGGATTTGGGTAGAAAGTTGGTAAATGAATGGTTTGGTTCAGGGCCACATTGGAAACTACTTTTGGCATGAATGTTGGATTTGTCCTAAGAGAAACCCTGTCCTGGTGAAAAATGATGAAAGGTTCCACAGCCATTAATGCCTGTAACTCTGATACTCTTATTGCTGAAGTTATTGCTAGGAGGAGAGCAGTTTTCCATTATATGAATTTTATATCAGCTGTGCTGGCTGGTTCAAAAGGAGGCAGTGTGAGTTTTTCTAAAACAAAATTGAGATCCCAAGTTGGTACAGGTGCTCTCCTTGGGGGTCTTATGTTTTCTGCCCCTCTGAGGTACTGTCTTAGGAGAGAATGTGAAAAGATAGGAGGTTCCGTATTGTAATGAGCTGAAATGGCAGAGGCATGGATTTTAATTGATGAGAAAGATAGGCCTTTGTCCAGCATCTCAGTTAGGTATTGTAAAATCTAAGGTATATTTGGAACAAGTGGTTCGAGCCCTTGTGCCTGGTTCCAAGCACAGAATCTCTTCCATTTTTCTGCAGAAGATTTCCTAGTGCTGGGCCTCCTGGCTTCTAAAATGACATCCATAACAGCTTTAGAGAGAGGTGCAGTCTGAGTGGCTACATTACCTGCCATGCTGCCAGATTTAAGGTTTTGAGTTGACTGTGCAGAATCTGATTGTTTTGTTGAGTCAGAAGATGAGGAATTTGAGGTAAAGGCCAAGCTGGACCTTGAGACAAGCTCTTTAGGATTGGGTACCAGTGCTGTCATAGCCAGTCTGGGGCAATCAGGATCATTTTGGCCTTTCTTGTCTGACTTTTAGGAGCACCTTGGTAAGAAGTGGCATTGGTGGGAAAGGCACAGACTGTCAAGGCTTTCCAGCTGAATGATAGAGCATCCACTTTCCATGCTTGAGAGTCATAAGTTCTTGTGCAGAATTTCTGTAGTTGGCAATTGTGAGGGGAGGCAAAAACATCTATGTCTGGGTGTCCCCATTTCCTTGTTATCATGCTGAACACCTGTGGATTTAGTTTCCATTCGTGAGGGTCCATGAGATTTCTGCTTAGTTCGTCTGCCAGTGTATTTTTTGTTCCTGGCAAGAATTGTGCCTGCAGATGTACCCGATAGGTCAGTGCTGTGTTCCACAAAGTCATAGCTTGCCTGCATAGGGGGTAGGAATGTGTGCCCCCTTGCTTGTTTATGTACCACGTAACTGTGGTACTGTCCGTCTTTATTAGTAGTTGTCCTGGATGTAGTAGGTCCTTGAAAGCTGTCAGGACATTCTGTACAGCTAGCATCTCTTTCTGATTGATGTGAAGATACATTTGTTCCATGGGCCACATGCCCTGAATACATTTTCCTGTCATATGTGCCCCCCAGGCATAATCCGATGCATCTGTTGTTATTGTCTGCCTGGCTGTGGGTAAGGTGAAAGGCTGTCCCTTGTTGTGGTGACAGGCCTGGAACCACCATCGAAACTCCTGTTGTAGGCAGGGAATTAAAGTTATAATTGTCTCCAGGCTGTGAATGTTGATTCCAAACACTTTTTAGATACCATCGTAGTTTCCTCATATGCAGTCTTGCATATGGAATTAGTAGAATGCAGGACGCCATGAAGCCCAGGGCCTGCAGAATTTTTCTTGCAGGGAGCTGGTCTTTGTTGCCATCAGTTGAAAGTAATGTGTCAGTTGCCTTTGTTTGTCTGGCGTGAGATAAGCCATCTGGGCAGTTGTATTTAAGCTTGCACCCAGGAATATTATCTCTTGAGAGGGCACTAGTTGTGATTTCTTTCCGTTTACTGTGTACCCTAGGCAAATTAGTAATCTTTTTACAAACGCCAGATGCTTTAGTAGAATGCCCTTGCTCTCTGCTTGAATAAGGCAGTCGTCCAAGTAGGAATATATTTGAATTCCTTTTTGTCTGCAAAATGCAATTACTAGTGCCAGGCATTTTGTGAAGACCCTGGGCGCAGTAGATAAGCCAAAGGGCAGTGGAGAGAATTGGCAATGCATTGAGCCTGCTATAAATCGGAGGTATCTTTTGCAAGACTGTCTGAGGCATGCAGGTATGCCTCCTTGAGGTCCAAAGTAACTAACCAAGCCTTCTTGCCCAGCATGGGTAGAAGTTGCTGAAGTGTTAACATTTTGAATTTTGGAACATCCAGGAAAGTATTTAGGATTGACAGGTCCATTATTGGTCTTCAGGCTTTGTCCTTTCTGGGTACTAAGAAAAGTTTTGAGTAAAATCCTTGCCCCTGTTCTTGTTGTGGTACTCTTTGAATAGCTCCCATGTCCAAGAGAGCAGCAATTTGTTTTTGCGCCTCTACCCATTGGTTTTGTGGCATGTCTGGCATACCTTTTGATTTTGGAAGCGTGAGAAAGTGGAACCTGTAACCCCGAGAAACAATATTCAATACCCATTTGTCCTGGGTGATTATGTGCCAAAAAAAGTGCTAGCTTTCCCCCTAGGGGTGTTGCCAAAAGGTAAGTGCTTAGCATCTGCAGAGGGAAGTCATTGGGACTGCTTCCTATAAGGTTGTGATTTGTCTTCCCCTCCTTTGGGGGCTGAAGCACCCCATTGTTTAGGTCTGTAGGAGCCTTGGGGCTGAGATCTGCCCTTTGTGGCCTGTCTGACACCGGAAAGTTCCAATTTTTTGAAGGCCAGTTTCTGCTAAACCTAGGTGGTTGAACCTGTAAGAAATCCTTTACTGTTTGCATTGATTTTGCTTTATCCTCCATTTTCTTTAACACCTCTTCTGCCTTAACACCAAACAAAGTATTATGCTGTAGTGGAGCATCCAATAATTTTACTTTAACATGGTCAGGTAAACTTTGTTCTTTCAACCAAGCATGCCTTCGAATAACAGAGCCTGTAACTGCGGCTCTACAAGAAGCTTCTATTGAATCAAAACCACATTGTAGAGTATGCTTTCCCACTTGTTCAGCTGCATGCAATAAATCCTGCATTTCCTTAAAGTCAGGACTTTCTGAGTTTGAAACCATTTTCTGTTTTAACAATGACATGAGGTACTGTTGATATTTAAGCATGTGAAACTGGCAATTTAAAGCCCTTACAGCTAAAGTAGCAGAAGTGTAAACTTTTTTCTCCCATCTGTCCAGAGCTCTGGAATCCCTATCCGAGGGTTGAGGATTTTTAGCAGTGGAAGCCTTAATCCCTTTAGGACACTGAGAAATTGTTTCTGGATCTGCAGCAGGGTTGTTGTAAAGAAATTTATGGGAGTCAGGGACCCTGTAGTACCCGTCTGGCTTGACTGGTGCAGCCAATCAGGAGTCAGACTGGATTCAGAGAAAACATCAACAACAATATCAAGCACAGGGGGAAAAGCCAGGGGCCTGTGCTGGGGCAATAAAAGAAAGTCTCTGAGACTTTTCTTGGATTCTGAATAATCCTGGCTCTCCCAATGGAAATGCTCGCTCATGGTGTGCAGGGTTTCCCCAAAAGAATAATCCTCAGGCGGAGAGGCTGAAGGTATAGACTCTTCTGCATCAGAGTCCTCATAGGGAGGGGGAGAATATCCCTGATCAGAAGAAGAATCGGAGGAAATAGAAACCTGGTCAGAGAAATCATAGTCAGTGTCTTGCCTAGGTCTTTTGTCAGAAGGGGGATGGGAACCCCTGATTAAAGTAATTAGGTCTTCGGACATTTTAAGCATCTGTTTCTTTGGCATGGATGACTGTTCAGGAGAATGCTATACTTGTTTCCTTGTCTTTAATGGTGTTTTTGACTTTGCCTTGGCTGCTCTAGTGAGCGTAATTGTAAGCTGTGAAGGTCTGAAAACACCCTCAGAAGCCGATGCCTGTTCAGCGGCTCCGGACCCATCTGAGGGAATAGTTTCCATAGGCCCAATACCTTGAGTTTCCACAGGCCTCGGTGTCTCCACGTGGCTGTCTGATACGGCCTGTGGCTCTGAGGTAGCGGGTGTCAGGGGCTGTGAAAGTGCCTCACTGAGAACCGGCGACTGGCCTAGAAGAGGCTTCGTCATCAGTTTTGTACCTCGGATGCCTGTCCTTTTCTTTGTCTTTGCGTTTTTTATAAATTCCGCTCGTCGGTTGTTCCGACGGCATTATGTAATTAATCCTTCGGCCAAAATAATGTAAAGCAAAATCAAACAGACGTTTAATAGTGCGTTTATTGAATCTAGCACAAAACCGACAACTGGTAACGTCGTGGTCAGGGCCTAGGCAAGGAATACAGTAAGAGTGAAAGTCCTTATGAGGTATTTGCTTCCCACAAGAGATACAATTAACTTTTACTGACATTGGTCTGGAGCAAGAAAAAGTTTCCCCAATGGGATACTTAGCTTTATTGAAGACTTCGGTTCTGAAACTCAATTTCGAAAAATCTCAGGAGTCAGCTGACCAGCACTTGCGAACTGCTTTTGCTTCAGGCACCACGCGGCAGGAAAGACTGAAGAAAATGGCGTTGGTTGCATCTTTTATACCCCTGGCACACTGACGTCAGCGAAGAGGCGACAACAACCGACGCTGGACCAAGACTTTGGAACTCAGGCCGACTGCGGGTAGCCTGCCGGCGGATAATCCAAGTGTAATGACTGCAACAGTAAAACACGATGAACATCCTACACCACCAAAACACACACACAGAAACACAAAACACACACCTACATTCGCGGAGGCTCTCAATAAAAACCTGCCCAAGCATCAGGGACCTCCAAAGCAGAAACGCAAGCAAACTCCACCCCCCAACACAACCCAAATAACACATAACCCACAAACTCAGTGTGCCAATCAACCACAGCCTATAAGGCATAACAACGTACCCAACACTCTAGTCATAGGTGACTCTATAGTCAGGCACACTGATGTTCCACTCAATAGGCTAAACAAGGAGAAAGTTACTGTCAGCTGCCTGTCAGGTGCCAGGATCCGCTACATAATGCACGCACTCAGGTCACTCCACAACAAGTACAAATATGACACTGTCATTGTCCATGTTGGTGTGAATGACCTGAGATGTACCTCCCTGGATTACATGAAAAGAGACAAGGAGGAGCTCTCCGATCTTGTAGCCCAAGCAGGTACGACCCTAGCCCTGAGTAGCATCCTGCCATCACCCAGAATGATACCACAGTACAAGGACAAAATGATTGACTTCAACAATTGGCTAAGCTTCTGGTGTCATTCTATGGGGAACCAGTATTTGCCTGCCTGGGACGACATAATCAACAGACCACGATGCTTTGCCAGAGATGGCCTGCACCTGTCGCCCTTGGGATTCCAGATACTGACTAAGGCTCTTGCCACCCCTATAGTGCCTTTTTTAGGCAAGGTTCAAATGACAAATTCACCACTGTAACAGGTAAGAGCAAGCAAAATCTGAGGGTAATGCTACTCAATGCTAGAAGTCTAAACCTCAAAATGCACTCACTCAAGGCACTCCTTAAAATTGAGAACATCGACATCTGTGCAGTGACAGAGACCTGGTTCAAAGCTCCAGGCAGCACCCCTGTATTACCAGGCTATAATTCATACCACACCTTTCGGCCAACTAAGCTGGAACGAAGCACTAAAGGTGGAGGCGTGTCCATATTCGTTAAGGATATCCACACCTCCAGGCTAGTTGCACAGCATAATGCATCCGAGATTATCCAAGTGCAACTAACTCTGGGCAAGACCGCAATCCAAATTGTAACTTGCTACAGATCCCCCACCATACCCCAGGATTCCCACTCCATTTCTTGATACACTGCAAAGTATTAAGGTACAACCCAACACTAATAAAACAGATAAATCCAAGAGCAACAGGACCCAGAGCCAAAAGTAAAATAAAATAAAATATTTAATTTCAATGCAAAACGAATACACCACACGTAAAACCAAGCGCTTTCGCCCAGCCACTGCCAGGCTTTTTCAAGGAATGAATACTTGTAGAAACCATCCCTTTACCCTTAAATAACAAATTCCCAGATCACAAGAGCAAAAATTGTCACCAATTAACTTAAAATCCCCATTAAAATTCATTCAAAAATGTGCATGTTTTTCTCAGTAATATTCAAAATCATTCTCCATTACTTACAAAATCAATTATGTTCACAGAACATTATTAAATGTGTAAAAAATAATTTATGGACCTTAATAAAAATAGAAATGTATAACAAAATCTGTATAAGAATAAAAAGTCTAATTATTTATTACAACAACCTTAGATCAAAATTAATTCAAA